>NW_025335059.1:11527500-11808632 GCF_018152115.1 Drosophila rhopaloa | reverse complement strand
TGTCATTCTTTGAATAAATTCATTTTTCAGTCAGCCACGCTGACTGTTACCGTTCAAGCTCGCTGCGACAGTAACCCCTTTAAATGAATATCAGCCAAAATAACTTTCATTGATGGGGACATACAAAATAAAAATATTACCATATTATATATGCTTAATAAGTATTTCGACTTCAGCAAATATTTTGTGGAAACCGAGTGTATTCACGATCAAACATTTACTTTTCCATTTAAGAGTAAACTTCCTGTAAAAGTTTGCCCCTTTTGGCTGAATAAATCGTACAGTGCAAATAGCAAACATCATTAAAGTTAAATATAAGTTTTGCGGTTAATAATAGTCTTTGGTTTCGAAAAACAAGCGGATTGAGCGTCAGAAAATTTGCCGAATGAGAGAGCCACACGTGTGTACCAACTAAGTCAAAAGAAACGAATGCTAAAAATGCGCAAAAGACAATATTCGGGGGTTGCTTGGGATTGGTGTGTATATGCTTTATAAAGCGAAAAATTAGGCCAGATGTGTTAATTGATATGTGCGTAGAACTGTGTGCATCTGGCCGAGCCGAAAAGTTGTTTACCTTTTTGCGCTATTGTCCAACCGGACTGTCTGGCGGACTCTTTTATCTACCGGTTGGTTGTTCACACATCTTATCTTTTCTTTCGGGGGGTAAAAAGAAAAAACAACCCCTTATCAGACGCCTTTCGTCTTCAAGACCAACTCAAACTGAACTCTTATCAGTTTAGCAAAATTATATGGCGATACGGCAAACGCGAGACTATAAATTACATACTCCAGTTTTGTCGGTCTGGTCGGTTATTTACCAATAATATTTGGTCTAGGCCGTTTAGACCTGCCCTCGAATAATCTTGATGGGGTGGAAAGAAGAAGGCAACAGAAGTCAATTTAGCCAAGTATTATATACAATAAAATAAAATATATTTTTAATTGTTTAATTATAAGTGCAAAGCCAAGTAGCCTGGTTTTTTATATTAATTTCAAGTGTTTAATTTTAAAGCAATAAATTGAGCTAAATCCCATAAAAAAGGAACACTTAAGGAGCTTGTATAATTACTGTGATTGCAATAAAGCGTGCTTTGGAGTATCAGACCAAACATAATTTAACATTTTAAAAATTGTTCGGTTATTAAAAATACTTAAAACGGTTGTGTCTTACTTTAATGACTGTTTTTTATTTTTAGCTACCAACGTATTTGTTCAAGATGTTTTGTTACTTACATATTGACAACAAGAATATAGAGTGATATATTTGGTAGATAAATAAGGATGAGCATCAATTGAAAGATATAACATAGATAGATAGGCACACATTTATCGAGTAGAGTGTTGACATATAATATGGTGTACCATCCTATTAAGACGCTTAGCTCACCTAATCCCAACCATTTAACACTCTGTCAATCTCAATTGTGATCATTCGCCGAGCGATGAAAGTTAAATGAGAGAATCGCAAATGAGATAAGCCCGACAGAAATTTAGACAGCTGCACGTAAATCCCCCATCCAAAGCTAAGCCCTGATCCAAATGCCTCACTGGCCCAGCAGAATGAAAATATTCTGTTTGTGGGTTCGTGTGCTTTGTTGATTTCGCCAAATTTCAGTCCGCCCCCAAGATACACTTTTATGCCCCCCTAAAAAACGAACACTCGTATGCCATGTACATGTGATATCAATGGGCTTAAGGCTTTTGTTGTGTATACATAGAAAACGGAGCACAGAATTTTTGTGTGTTCTGCGCCTGTTACCCAAGCACAAAAACAAGTTGATTTGCTCACATAGCAAATCCCTCCCTGACGTTTCCCGATGCCTAGAAACCTACACACACTTCCCCAGCCTACAACCGATAAAAACTATAGATTGCTATATCAACAATTTTGAGAAAAATTGGCTAACCTTGAACCGTTGGCAAAAAACTTTCACAATGAAAAAAGTTCAGTATCAAGGACCCAGAAATGTATAGCGAGTAGATTTTGAAGCGTTTTTCATTTGGCATACGAGCAGTGGCCAACGCTGCGTATACGTAATCAAGTCGTAAGGCAAAAGAAAAGTCGTATAAGAATATGTGTATATGTGTGTGTGCTTTTGAGGATGTGGAGGTGTCGTAAGCACACACGCCAGATTATCTCTGTATGTGTGCGGATGTGCGCCCTAAGGTTTTTGAACTTTTTTTTTCGGTTATTTTCCACCATCCAGCCTGTTTTTGGGTCAATTTATTTATGCAAAAATATCATAGGCCGAAGAAGAAGAGAAAAAGATTATAATTAAACAAGCGAAAAGAAAAAAAACAGACTGGTATTTAGAAACAGCGTATGAAAACAGAAAGCTCACAAATACTCTTAAATTCCCTTGGCATTTCGGGAAGGCGGCAATCAAAACAAAGTGTGCGAAATTTTTAAGTTTATGCATATACATATGTATGTATGTTAAAGTATAAGTGCTACGCGAGAAATAAAATAGCTAAAAATACAAACAAATATGCACACGACTGTACATACATGTTTACGCTTATATATCGAGCATGCCTCGTTAATGGGACCCATCACGATACGATGGTGTGGCATCTACACATAAAAAAAACAGTAAACCAAAAGACTAATTAATTTGCATTGTACATTTTATCAAACTTTTGGCTTATGAGCTATTTAAAATGCTCACGAAAGCCTTAAAACATGCATTAACATTGTAGGAAAGTGAGTCATCGCTTAAATTATTTTTTGTAAGAAATTACCCATTGCTAATGATATTTTTCGCATGGTTTTATTGTGTGTATGGGCACAAGCATAGAAAACAAGTATACGTACCGTCGGTCATTTAACGTTATGTATTTGATCATGGGCAGCAGCGTAGTTAGCACGGCAAAAAGATCGGTCATTCATATTTAATATAAGGCTACCCTGCTCTCCTTTCCCCTCTTTGAACTGACGAAAGTAAAACTTATGTGAGATTTGTTTCCTCACAGCGAATTATCCATACTCTTTAAGACAGCTAAAATGATAAGTAATTTAAAATCAGCAAATATAGACTTCTTAGTTAAAAATGATAAATATTCGTACCATCAAAAGGTATATAAACAGATATTTAGGGAAATGCTTCTTGAATTTTATTAAAATAAATTAATTTAAAAACGGAATAATCAAACAAATTAAATAAACTGATAAACTTATCCAAAACAGTGCAATTTCTCTGCGCCCGCTCAGTGCGAATACATAAAAAAACATTGTATATATAAATAGATGCAGATAAATATGCTTTACGATAATATCATAAAGAATTGTTGAACCTAGACTTTGAACTGAGGGGAAGTTGCAATAATAACTTTAGTAATAAAATAAATAATACAATTTTTTCTTCATTTTCCAACTAAAATGACAATAAATCAAGTAGCAATCTTATCATAAAGAGTCGTAGGTTTCTGTTGACTTTGATCTAATCACTGTAATAATTACAATTAGTTTCTATATCAGTTGACTGTTGCCAGGCAACAATAATAGCTTATTTGGAATCAGAAAAATCCTGGTAAAACAATATAAAAATATTTAATAATAAATAATTATCATCATAACAATAAATATCAGTTGAAGTGATTTGTTTTGCAACCTTTTTCGCTGTCTGGCTGGTTACATAATAAATATTAAGCCGACAAGGATCTTTATGGTCCGTGATTGGCAATTTCCAAAATCATTTCTTAATTTGAGGCATTTATATATTTATAATTATAAAATGCCTTAATTTATGACTGATTCTTCAGTTCAAGGGGTTTTTTCGTCACGCAGCTTTTTTCCAGCTTTGCCATTATATGATCGGTTATTATTTAGCGTTTATACCGTATATAAATATTTGACTTTATTTAATTGTTGTATTATTTATGGACATGTTTGGGCAGCAAGTCACCTTTACCTTAATCCAATGTCCCAAGATTTTTGCCATAATTCTCGGTTGATAGTGAAACTAGACTGAGAAAGAGAGTGAGAGGGCGAGAGAGCTTTGGCGAGTGGCAATTTAAATACTCGTTCGCCATATTCAAACCTATAGATAAGTCTTGAGAGTCGTCAGACACAGCGTCATAAATATTTATTTTACATTTTTATTTTTTACTTTTCCGCCGCTCTGTGTTAGTCTTCTTCTTCACGAACGTCGGGGCGTTGGAAATGTTTTCGGTTTTCGCGCTGGGCGGTTTAGTTCCCGACCACTCGCGGAACTAAAAGGTCGCAGTCGGCGCGAAAAGTCTCCCGAGGCTGAACTAAATCAACAGAGATATATAGAAAACTAAACCACCAAATCACACAGCACCAAAACCACCCACAAGTAAGCTAGGGATCAGGTTTCGGCTGAAATACATATTTTTGTAGGGCTTATTTAGTAGTAATAGTTAATCAAAATTTCGAGTTTTATGTAACATCGCTGTGCTCTGGCCATCCACAGAATCTCAGCTGCACTTGGAGCCGTCGGCCGGCGAGCAATGTAACACTAGGAGCCGGAGCCTGCAGCCACCAGCATGCCCAGATAGCAGTCCCAGGATCCCCATCTTGATCTCAACCAGAATAAGCAGCCAGCAGACCACGACCACGCCCGAAGAATTCAGGAATATTAGGGGAAACCGCAGGGTACAAGACATGGCTCACTTCAGTGGTCACCGGCAGCCGGCGGAGGTGCCGGCACATTTCAAAAATCTCTTCACCAATGGACAGCTGGGATCAGCGGAGGAAAACAATAACAACGACCAGAATGAGCAGGAGAATCGTCCGAGCAATAACAACAATGAGGCTCCTTCGGATCCCGCCTGCTGGGTCTTTGGATACGGATCCTTGTGCTGGCATCCTGGCTTCACCTACACAAAGTGCATTACGGGCTATATCAGGGGATATGTGCGCCGATTCTGGCAGGGCAACGTCACCCACCGCGGCTGTGAGAAAAAGGTGAGTGGGATTACCCAAATCGGGGTATTAGACTGGTCTGGCCTCGTCTGTTAGCAGCTTTCACGTGTGTTTACCCACCAACTAGCAGCAGTGAGCTGGTAATTATTTTATTGCCCCCTGCTATTTGTCTTTATGTTTTCGTCTGCTAGTAGCGTACGTCGCCAGTTGCCAGTTTTCAATGTGGGCAAAGTGATCAGGCACGCGTTATCTATTCGTCGGGCGTTATCAGCTGTGTGTGGCTAATGGCAAACAACAAGTGAAATTAGCATTTGCCAGCGTCTAGAGCGGCAGTCTAATTAAGATACAGATTGCGTTTCAATTAACATAAGTGATTTGATTGCTAAACAAGTCAGGACAAGCCCCTTGGAATAGGTTTCAATTCGATTCGATGCTTGAAAATATCGGGAAACCAGTTTGGGATAGGAATTTGAGTATTTTTGTTTTTTTTATCAAATCACCTGTTTTAGCCCATTTTTGCTTGTTAAAGTAAGTCAATGTCTTAGATTTAAAATTCGCAATTTGATAATTTAATCATGGATCGCATCGGAATTTCAGTTCAAGAGAGTTTGTTTTGTAAATTTTACGCTAGCATTTTAAAATATTTTGTGCATTTTATGATCTGTAATTTCCGAAATGAATTCCATTATATTCATTTTCTGTGCGATATGCGCTACTGTTGCGATCATGAAAAAATCGAGAATTTCGAAATAAGTCAAGGTCCATATATGACCCTAGTTATATGTGTAAGTGTCGTAAATAAAGCAAATATACAGAAGGTAAACAAACAACGAGCTGTGTGCAGGCGGGACCTAGCCCTCTTTGTGAAAGCAATAAATACTGAAGCTCCGCAAATGAAACTGTATGAAATATACTCGATTGCTAATGTGTACTTTCATTCTTTGTTACAGCCTGGACGTGTTGCAACGCTCGTTGAGGACAAAGAGGTGAGTGTCATATATTAAATATAATTTACAAGTGTGGGGGAGCAGTCAGTAAAAAAAAGTGATTTTGCCGTTCGAGTTTCCCAAAGTAAGCCCCATTCCGTGTAGGCGGTTTCTCCCGGAGTGTTTAACGTTCCGAGAAGTCCTACCAACTCGTCCATATCTAAGGTTATCTCTGGCAGATTTCCGCAGACAACCTGGCCGAAAAGATTCGTGGTTCGAAAAAAACCCCTCTTCATCACCAGCCAGGCGGATTTCCGCGGAATATAGGCGAATGCAACAGTGCACTTTTTACGCCTTGATACTTTCTATCCTAGGCCCGGGGACTTTCGCCCAGGGCATTATTGGTGGGAGTTACCAGGAACTCGTTTTGTGGCCCCGAAAGACAAGCATGAAAAACTCAAAGCGGCAAATCATTTGTCGCAGGTAGCGTTATTTATACGTGCCATATGCGGGAAAACGAGTTGGGAATCATAAGCAGCGGCCGTGCGCGATAAGAATAGCACGCCCCGATCCGAAATATACAAGTTCAAACCCCGCCGACTGCTAAAAAATATTTTTAGATTTATGTTTAACATCTGGTTTATTATTATTTTTTTTAATATGTGCCACATTTTTGATTACAGGGAATCACTTGGGGTTGCGCTTATAGAATAACAGGCTGCACAGCACTGGATTATCTCAAGCAGCGAGAGTGCACACTGGGTAAGTGAATCAATCTCAAAGCGGGCCCAAGATTAGAGCTAACCCATATTGAACCCAACAGGTGGCTATGCAACGATTGATACCAAATTCTTCCCGCGTGTCGCCTCCCAGGACGCCCCCTTTAGTGGCGAGGCGGTCGAGGTATTAGTCTATGTGGCCACACCGGAGAATATCCACTGGCTGGGCGACGATCCGGTGGAGGAGATTGCCCAACAGATTGTCACCTGCCGCGGACCGAGCGGTCACAATGCCGAGTACCTGCTGCGCCTGGCGCTTTTCATGCACGAGGAGATTCCCGGCGTAAGAGACGATCACCTGTTCGAACTGGAGCGCCTTGTTCTGGAGGAGCTGTACCGCCGCCAAATACCTCTGTCGTCTGTGATGGGCCGCAATCCGGAAAGGATACGGCGCGACTCGCACGAGGACATCCGCCGCCCGCCATCCTTCGAGTTCACCTCCCGTGTGCCGGATACGAAGCTTCGCTGCCTAAACATTTGATTGCGGGTGTGGTGGTGGCCAGAGATGGCGGTTCCAGCTAGTGATAGGCAGACCGCTTTTATTGCTACAGCAAATTCCAAATTATTGATCGATATTTTAGCTTGTTAGGTAACCAGAGTCTATCCCCAAATTCGACGTATTTCTTAAATTGTAAATAATGTTAGCCCTCCTACTAGTTAGCAACAACTCCTCGATAAGTGATCTGATTTAGCCA
Source organism: Drosophila rhopaloa (assembly GCF_018152115.1). Classification (NCBI taxonomy): domain Eukaryota; kingdom Metazoa; phylum Arthropoda; class Insecta; order Diptera; family Drosophilidae; genus Drosophila; species Drosophila rhopaloa. Next base: position 11,801,344 of record NW_025335059.1, on the reverse strand, counting down.
ATAAGCTAGGATTAAGCCAGTCCGTAAGCACAAATAACTTTTTACACGCAAAACTGTCAGGGAGTTAAATTAAAACGAAAAGAAATTAACACAAACATGAATTGTTTTGGGGTTTAATTAAATACAAAAGCGTTTGCGCAAGTGGAAATTAGTGGGGACCATCAAGATTAAGCGAAACCTAAAACTAATTGGTGAGAATTTCGGCCGCACGATTCTCCATCAGCTTCTCCATGTTCGTGATGGCACCCATCCAGGTGTCCAAAGTGCTGGCCATGCCCACGATCTGGTTGCGGTTGAGGACGCGTGGCTGCACCCAGGACATGTTTACCACTCCCGCCACTTGGTCAATCTCTCCGCGCACAAGGTCCAAAGCCAGGGCCTTCATGATGAGCAGCTCTACTTCCTTGGCGGGCAGCTTGGTCTCTTGGGCGATGTCGGTGAAGGAGATGGCCCGCTCGATGGCCGTGCGCTTAAAGGTCATCTCCATGAGGCACAGCAGGGAAATCTTCTGGCGCAGCTTGACCTCCTGGGCGGCCAAATCGGGTATCTTGGACCAGATTTTCTTCATGTCATTGAATCTGCCGAGAAAGAGGGCTTGTTAATCACTATAGATATCAGACTAGGTGGATCCACTCACTTGTTAATGTCGCCCGTGTTGAAGGCTTTGAGTAGCTCCATGAGCCACTCGTTTTCCGTGCCCTTCAGGGACTCCAGGATGGGATGTGCCAGCAGCTCTCCGATGTTGTAGACGCCATCTCCTAGAAGGGCAGCCAGACCCAAAAAGAAGGCCTGCTGAGCCCACTGATCGCGCGGGTAGTCCTCGAGAGAGCAGCCCAGGAACTGGAGACCACACCGGTAGTAGTCGCTGTGCTTGCCCACCCGTCGATAATACTGGGATGCCAGCATGTAGTACTTTCCGTGGACGGGCGTCACATTGCCTGCCTCCTCCAAGACATCGCGCAGCTCTTCGATGATCTTCTTGGTGGCATTCAGGTCGTTGAGGTTGCTGAGGTAGAGATTGCCCTGCATCACCTGCAGATACCACACCGCCTCGTCGCAGATCTTAACCTTGTCCTTGATCTTCTCCAGAAAGTCGATGGCCTCCTTCTTGTCGGCGATGTTGTCCACCACCACCTCGAGGATCTGGATGAGCCCGTAAGGGTTTATCCTGCAAATAAAAAGAATTTAGAATACTGCCGAGTCATTCAAAGAAGCCGACTCACTTCGTCTCGAAGGTGGACAGGAAGTTCTGGTAGAGCTGCAGCAGCGCCGTTTCGTCCTGCAAGGACTCATGGCGCACGAAATCCACCAGCTTGATGGTCAGCTCGTTCCAGAGTCTGTAAAGAAAGTATATTACAAGGGGAAAATAGTTTTTTTGGCTTCGAATCTCACTTTTCATTATAGAGCTCCTCGATGAGCGTCCACTCCGCGGCGAGATCTTTGTTTGAGGTCTTCTTTTGGGCCGCCAGATAAGCGGTGACTGTCGCCTGTGGGTTAGACATCGCAACTACGTTCGGATCTGCGCTAAATGACGAGTAAATTCCAAATTTATTTTTAAATGTTTTCCCAAACTACAAAAATTGCAAATCACAATCGCCGACGCAGCTGTCAATTTGACAGTCCACTTGTGTGACCATTTGTTCGTGTTTTTTCTGGTATTCGGTATTTTTTGACAACTTTCCGTTACAAAATTTCGATAATTAAATTGAAATTGAATCATACGATTCTAAATTTAATTAATCGGCGGTACACATAGCAAAATACGATTATAATTTGATTAAAATGTGTAAAAGTTATTTTCCTAGGACTGTAATAAATCCTTTAGCGAATAATCAATAAAAACACAAAAATTATTCATATTTCACCCTACTCGGTTCGTTCCAAAAAGGCTACGATATTAAAGAAGAGAATTGAATAACACATGAATTAAATTGTTATATTGCTCGCCATTTGATTTTATTTAAACTTTTTCAAATTTGTTTACAAGTGTAATCGATAGACTTCAAAACTCAAATCGCTTTGAGTCTTGGCTACATTGTGCCACCACCATATGACGCTGTCCTATTTTAGTACATTTTGCCACAACACAGGCATGTTTAAATACTCGCGCAGCGGTCACACTGTCGATCAGCTGCGCACCGTGAAGTTGTGTACGCGGAAAAGAAACTGCAATTCGTTTGGCAGCCTCTCATCGAAGTAGTTTATAATTCCGGTCGCCAGGATTAATCTTGGCAGAGAGTCGTCGCGCAGCAAACTAGCCAGTTGCCCCGATCCGCGAGAATATTAGTATTAACCCGGGCTTGAGCACCACTGCCAGCAATCCGATACAACAACTCGAGTGTGCGCCCTGCAGCAACAACAAAAACAGAGAGTTACCGTGTGTGTTCGCATTAACAATTTGTTGGCCACATAAAGTAGAAATCGAAATTGGCGAACGAAAGTGCCGCAATTAGTGGTTATATAAATGTAAATCAAACACCGCGCCGTGCAAGAAACTATGTGGATTTGCTCGCAAAGAGTTGACAAAGCGAGAAGAACTAGTTAATATCCACGACCTCTCCAACTGGGAAACTCAATTATAGATCCACCTCGTTAGCATTTCTTTTGTGGATTAAGGCGCGTGTCGTCCATTTGTAAGCAGTCACCAGGAAACCGATCCCTCTACCAAAAAGCAAGGTTAGTTCTGGGTTCTATTTTCGACTTGGGGGCTAGGTGCTGTCGTTTTCCTTATCGCCCCCGAATTCCAAGCAGCATCCCCTTCTGATTGGCCACTTCCCATTGGAACCGATCGCATTTGATCTTGAATAACACGATCTGCTGCATGGGAAATGGGCACCACTATTTGGTTAGTCGCCAGTTATGCAATTGGGGCTCCCCCAATCTTATCACTGGCTGGCACCACGTCGGCGTCTATAAAAAGTTCTTGGCCTGCAGTGCGAACATATGTTGGACAACTTTCTCTTCGAAAACACAACACCACTTGAACATAGTAGTTTTCGGGGAGAAAATATAATGAGATACCTTTCTTTCTGGGATTATAAAGAATATAATACAAATAGCCTACATTTTACTTTCAAGTTTTCTTTAATAAATTAAAATCAATTTTTAAATGGAAATAAATTATCAAATAATTTATCAAAGATAATTTTATTTTTGGTACTACAAGAATTTTTGAGGATGACTCCATTTATTTTGTAATACATTTCCACTTAAAATAAAAGAAAATAAAGTATAGTTTTTTGATGATATTGCAAAAAAAAAAAATAAATAGGAGAACTTTCGATATTGATTTAATTTGTTATTATATTGAACAAAAACAAATTGTTCATTACTTTAAAGATTTCTTCGTCCTCTCACTTTTTAATAAAATAGAGACTATTTAAGCAATTGTTTGCATTTCTGTAACGGAAAATTGTGTAATTTATATTTTAAAGAATAAATGCAGAACAGAATAAAATGCCCTTTTAAATTAAACAACATCCAGATGACACTTTTTACTGTGTGGTCTTCCTTCCCTTTAATAATAATCCACTTGAGCCCAGCCAGCAGGAGTTTTCTGGAACATCCTGTTGCGTTGTCAACGTTTTCTCATTTCCTGACGAGTCTCTGCGCTTTGGTAGAAAGAAAGTACATACTACTACTACTTTCTCGATGGCAGTTGATTTCCTTGGCCTGTTCCCCAGTTTACCAATTTACCAAAATCGAAATGGGCGACATCTGGCTGCGACAGAAACGCAGATACAGATACTGATACAGATACCGAGCGCTATATAAAAACCGGCTGGGGCGTATTACGGTTATGTGAAGAGCGGCAATTTCAAAAATCCAAAACAAATTCCGAAAAAACGCTGTCGGATGACGACTTCATCTTCATCTCCGTCTCAGTCGACAGACAGCATCTGGCTATTAAAAGCAAAAGTGAAAAATGCCACACAGTCCCCGCCGATGCAGTGGCTACAAAAAAAGAAGGAAAAAAACAAAAACATAAACCATAAAACCGCTGCAACAACAAGTGAAGCAGCTTTGTCAAGTGCATTGCCGCTTCCTACTTTTTTTTAGCTGCGCCCGCCGCTTGTTATGTGGCCAGCCGAGTAGAAATATTATTCAATTACAAGCCAATCCAGTTGCCCCGGGCGCCAAGAGTTGCGAAAGAGTTGGTTTGGTTTCTTGTAAATTCATATTCGATTTTTGTGCCAAGCCAAAGTCACATGAAGCTCCGTTGCGGACAGCTCCGATAAAAATAATAGCATCCAGTCATGTCAATGTCAATATTTATATGGATCATCTTTCAATGGGTTTCATTCATTGATTTTTAAACAAACAGAAAAACGTCATACGATATTTACTGAAATTCTTCATATATCTAATACTCTTAATAGAAATTTACTGGAATTGTAGAGAATTTATAAACATAACTCAAAGCCGTTAATGTGCAACATAACAAATAATAATGTTATTAAATGTATATTTATTTTGAATGATGTGAGGTCTAATAATAAATTTGTGGCTTTACTGTTTAATATATCACAAACACTGTTTTATTGCATAATTTTAGGTCAAATATATATTTCATTTTCTCTAAGTCTTTTAATATAATAATTTAACTTTTATTAAAATGGATGCAACACTAAATTAAAACATTAAAAAACTATTATGATGAATTTAATTTGTTTGCTTTTTTCGTAAAGGCTAACTGAAGTAATTTACGACTATTAAGTAAAATTGAAATAAAACATTAATGGTTCATTGATAAATTGTGTTAATGAGACATCTCTTAGGACTGCTATTTTTATGACCGACACTGTAGCCCCATTGATACAAATTCGAGTTCGGATTCCATTGGCGGCGATTTCATAACTTTTGCTCTCACCGCTGCGCCCCTTTGCCTTTGCCCAACTTCGGTTTGGTTTTTTAAACAAATTTATTTTCATTTAACGCTGGGCGCGCTTCTTTTGCGGCTTTATGGCCTGGCATTTTACTCTCTCGTTTCTTTTCTGTTTTCTTGCTCGTAAGCCAACGTAGTTTGGGCAGCAGCAACAATAGGCAGGCATCGACGGACCGAAAAAAAGTGGTTTCAATGCTGGTAACTTTCTCCGCCACCTGCAAAAGCGCGCGACTTACGCGCGTTTTTAACTGCACGCATGCGCAGTTCGCTTGTGGGCTGTATCTCCCTCTTTTTCACTCTCTCTCTCCGTCTTTCTCCCACTGCCTATCTCCTTCTGCTCTTCGTGTTGGCAACAGAAATTGGTCATGTGCTGTGCCGCCTGCGTACGTGAGTGTGTCCGACCGTCCAAAGATTGCGCGATTAGCTAAACGCCCGCCAAGTCGCATGCAAAACGCGTGCGCGATTTTCAGCCTGCAATTTCATCATCATCGTCATGGCAAGCATAATTGTTGGTATTTCTGGCAAATTGCACTGACAAATAGCTAAGCGATGAGCCGTCATGGGTAAACTCGAAAAAAATAAAATTAAGTTAGATATTTGGCTGTGATAATTTGAAATACAAAAACCATCGCTACTTTGAATATGAAAAATCTAAAAGTCGTAGTAAATTCAAATTAAAGATATGCAGTTTTATAAACAACATATAAAATGTATTTAACTTACTTACAAATAAAATTCATGTAATAAATAGCTAACAATTTCCTTTAAAATTCCTATACGTAGTTCAAATAAAATCAAACATATTGCTAGAATTCCTAAAGTTAAGTAGTTAATAATCAACTTTCAAAGGCTTAATTTCAATAGTTTTTCTGAGTGTAATCTTTGGGCATTTAAGGTATTTCACATCTCCTCCCTCTTTGATTTCTGGAATTGAGAGCATGACTTTGGAAATCGTCGTCGCTTTTTTTCGATCACCTTCAAGCGCTATTGCAAAGCCATTCATCCATCCACAATGCATTGATGGCTACACACATTTCCGCCGCTTTAGGCCAACTTCCAGCGAAGGCCAGATGCGAACCCTTTGTTGCGGCTGGTCGTAACGAAAAAATGGGGCTATAAAATCGATGTTCAATCGGCTCGAATTAGTCCGGGGGCCTTAGGCTTCGCCGTAGACTCACTTTGAAATGCAAATATCTCCGGCTCAAGCACAAGCACAAACGCAAATGCAAACATAGCCGTCCGCATGCAAATACAAACAAACCAGCATCACAACCAGCACGCACTTCTGGCATAAACATATCAAAGTTTATGTTTATTAGGCCCGCATTAGTGCCCAAAAAAAGCAAACAAGGCGAAGATGTTGCAGCAACCCAAGCTAATGAAAACTGTGGCACCAGCATGGCTTTTGCAAAGCCAATTAAATCGACAAAGGCTTAAGTTTTCTTTGACAAAATAAGTTTGACAAAAAATGGAAAATTTTAAAGGACAAAATATTGATTTTTGGTTAAACTTTTGGCTTCTAACATACATTATGACTGTTATTTGATACATTGATAATGCCTAATTGGATTGGAACAATCTTAAATTAATCTTGCCAACGGCATTTAATTATTGCACATTAATAAAAGAGATTTCATCATAATAAAACTTACACCATGTTTATGGTTATTGTCCAAAAAGCTGTCTTAAAAGAGGAAGACTGAACCAAGCTGAGTTTTGCATAACTAACTCTCCGATCAAAATGACAGGGGCCACAACTTTTCTTTTTATTTCTGGATTGGATTTCAGTGCTGTTGTTGTAAAATGAGGTCGCCAAAGAAGAAAAACCTGTCACCATTTTCATGTTCAGGGTTCAGGAGTGCCAACAAGTAAACCGTTGCAACTGCCACTGGGTTTTCAGACAGTCCACCAGCTGCAATTGAAGTTGGGGCTTCAGTTTTCGGCTGTCCGTTGACGATTTTTTTTCTTTTGGTTTTTCTCCTTTTTGGCCCCTCAACTCGTTTGGCCGGGCACGTAAAACTCGCCGAACCAAGCAATTGGCACTCCGAAATCGTAGTTGACCGCCTTGAATGCTGATGACTCTTAATGGCAACCAGTGCCAGACGACGCAATATTACCAATGTCCCCCGGTCCCCGATCCGTTGGAAACAAAGCGTAACGCAAGAAAAATGCGTTGCCTTAACATATTGGTTTATGGCATAATCAAGTTACCAACCGGCCAAGTTCGGGGCGGATGCAATTGCAGCTCCCGCTGCCAAGTTGTCTATGTCACATGCTGTTTGCCTTATGCTTATGCTGCTCCTGCACTGAGGAAAATAGTAGAGGCTAATCCCTAGATCTAAAAATGTTATGAAAGATAAATATAATCATATTATAGAAAAGGAAGTTAACTGGTGTTGGTATGAAATATTTATTACAAGTAATACAAATAAAACAGATTTAAAAGCCATTTACAGCTTGTCACATGGTTTAAGAACTTTAAGATATTTTAAGCTCTGATTAGTAAACAGTTGTTTAGTCAAACTAGTTCGATATGAATTTAAACCAGAAGAGGCCTGTATGGTAACAATTTAACCATGTTCGTGCTAGATGCAGTAACATATAAGACATATCCTTTGAACTTTAAAAACGAAAGACCTGTGAATACTTAAATATTTATTTAAGGACTTTAAAGAAAGGAAAGACTTTAAATAAATTACATTTCTTTCTGTGTTAAGCATGTTGTTATTGCCGCTGTTGTATGTGTCGTGATTTTTATTGCCGCCACCCATGGCTAGGCACGTTGTTTATTTACGCCGGTCAAACAATCTTTAAGCAACGACGTTGCAAGCGGGCCAAATATTTGAGCAATGCAGAAGCTGGGCCGGCATTGCTTCCAGCCCCTGGCCCATCCAATAAAACGCCCGTAATTACATTAACCGAAGCGACTTATTCTATGCTCGCCTCTTGTTTGTTAAACTCTCGGCTCTGAGGCAACAAAAACGACAACGGAACGGCCTTTTACCAAAAGGTCTAGCAAATATTGCACAAACGCAGCGCTCAATCTACACTGTTTAATCTACACTCGCCGTTTGTTTGTTGGTAGCTGCCTCGCTTCGTTCTGTTGGTGGGAAGACATTTGATGACCCTCGCACTGGGTATATAATCAAACTTCAAAGTCAGGCCATTATTGGCGAGGTCTTAGCCAGCGCGAGCAGGAAAATATTTATGCAATTTGTAACATTCTTTTTGTGTGCCTCGATTTAATTAATTCCCATAATGTGGGGAAATATTGAAAGGCAGGAGAAGGTGAGGAAGCTCCGGCGATGTCGGATATTTCGCAGATAAGGTTGTAAAAACAAACATGTTCGCAAGTACACATGCGACTGGATGTGAGTGTGCTGGCCATTAATCAGATTATAAATGGTTTATCGAGGAGAAGACAGGACTTATAAATTAATGATATGTGCTTAGCTAAATTAAAACAAGATTCGGATTTATATTACTTATTCTACTTATCTTTGGGTTGTCTACTTTTCTGTACCTTAATCGGATTTGTGATCTTTAATCAGTGTTTCTTCACACTTGATAATCCAATACATTTAAGTCTGCTGCTTGTATTTATACCAAAAGATATCAAAAGTTATTATTTTATCTCTTACAAGTTTTTCAAGTAATAGAAAATATTTATAAATTGTGTTGCAGGTTTATAAATAAGTTGAGTTAAATTTGTAAAAACGTGTTCTGATTGATCAAAATATTTTGCAAATTTTTGGAAAATATAATTTTTTGTTGTTTTATTTTCCGCTTGACGAAGTGCAAAATATTCATGAATTGATGTTTTTCAGCAACTTGTATAATATAATAAGAAATTGGTTTACTGGGCGATATTTATTGTGCACATTTATTCGTCAGCATCCAACGAATAATTTATTTCATATTGAGGTTCTAACGGATGTATAAATTTCTCACACTTTCCTTAACAAAATGATTTGCAATTTTGTGATCAATTTGTTGTTTATCTCATCATCAATGTCAGTTTGTTGGAATTGATCTCAATTTTCAGAAATGAATCATTTTGGGGAAACTTTTAATTACAAGTGTTTTTGCATCAATCAATGGATTTCGTCAGGGGAAAATTCTGCAAAATTAATTAAGTTAATCAAGTGCTTATAACAAAGTAAGCAAATTCGTCAACTGTAAGCCCGCTAAGACAGAAACTCCTCGAACTACCCGCATGGAAGTACTCACACACACTCAGAGCAAATCAATTTCTGTTTAAGCCAGAAAAAGGCATCAGGAGACGGGAAATGAAGGGGAAATGAGTGGGAGGTGGCCCCCGAACTCCCACCCTTTTTTGTCCCCTATCTCAGCGTGTAATCCATGAAGCCGTGTAATATGACTGTGATTGGAAATTGAAATTGCATCCGGCAAACATCAGAGAACCGGCGGAACAGAGCGTCGATAAAAATGCCTTTTCCCTTTCTGAAGGCTGAATTAAAATTCAAATTTGCAACAAGCTGCCAGAAAGCAGAGGCAGCCAACCAAAGTTGGCCACTTTACGAGCGATTATGTGGCAGATGACAGGCGCCAAAAGCATGATGATAATACCGATTCCGATTCAGATAGGGCCTAATGCTAACGATGATGTGTGTGCAGCCACGACATAATGATGTGGGTGCCGCTGTGATTAGAATTGCCGTGTTTTCAAGCCGTTTTGTTGTTGGTTTTGGCCAAATGGCAAACCGAGCATGAAGGCAGCTTTACTTAGCGTGATTGCGAATCGCAGTCCCAGACAGACGGCAACTGAAACTGGGGATGCGCCGCATTGGCAAATAAAACAAACAAAACCTTGGCCAAAACATCGCCTATGGCGGCGCATTTCAATTATGGTTTATTTAATAATAGCTTGGATTGCTTAATTTGTTAACAAAGGTTTTTCAAGTCGCATTCGCAGTCACAGTCGCAGTCATTTTAATGGGCAATTAACCGGATCGCTTCTGCTGTGGCGGCGGGCTCCATCAATTAGCTGGCTGCCAGCGCTGAAATACTTCATATTATTTATAATATATGCAACCGCATTAAAACAAAATAATGCCTAGTTGCCCGCACGTGCCGATACCGAAAAAGTCGATTAACCAAGCCGACACGCAGATGAGATACTTTCAACAAGGCGATCTTCGTTTCCGAGGAACAAATTAACATAAATTGAATATGAAATAGATTTATATATTATTCATTGGCACAGCAGCGAGTTCCCAGAAGGGAATACCATTAATCCGGGCTGACAAACGAATGGTATTGAACAATTTTAGTCTGAGGACGAAAGCAAGGGGATGTTCACAATTAAGCTGTTGAATGCCAAAAATTAAAATACAATGGCCAGCATGAGTTGTAATGAGCAGACATATTTCCTCATTAAGAATCTTGGAATAATTTAGTTTTTGAAATTCCTACAAATATTTTATGGTTAAAGGAGGTACGGTTTTGCTTTCAGTTATTAAATTTAAAAACCATAAAACGAGGAACTAACATAATATTTTTACAGATTTGTTATCTTAGTTTTATCTTAATACTGATAAGATTTGTTGTGTAGATTATCTCAACAGATTAATCGTATCTGTATTCAAACATTTACATTGGAGTTTAATTGGATTTCTAAAGATTGTATTAAGTTTTCGTTTTAACAAGTAAAAAATGTAATATTGTTTGTACTCGTTTACCATTTAACTGATGCTTGATACATTTCATTGCAAATTAAGTTTTACTCCATTTAATTCTACATTTTGAGGGAAATTTCCATAAAAGTTTCTCCACCGAATTCTATCAAGCTTTTTAGTGAGATTTCTAATCTTTGTGAGCCAACCCCAAGCCCTCGTTTTCTTCCTCTTTAAAACCAATGAAGGCTATAAAACCCCAAAAAAAAACTTTCTATTTCATTGCGAATGGTTCCGGTTTTTCGTTCAAAGCGTTTTCGGCTTTATGGTCGCTCTTTGGACGGTTAACGGCGTTGTGGTCAACGCGAATCGATGGACCAACAGCCAAGTGGGTCAATGTCAAGTGCTGGCCAAGAGGATGAGGTGATGATATCGCGATGCTGGAGCACCTGATTAACATAAGCTATTGACACATGTCAGTCTCAGCATCGTAAAAACAACAAAAAGAAACGACTAAAAGATTTTTTAAATGTTCGGTCTTATCATCTTTAACTTTGATTTATTTTAATTTAAAATCCAACAGTTTGCAAAAGTTTTTCCTTTGCTGCATGAGGAAAGAAGCAGGGAACAGGCTGAAAAAATATCGTTTGATGTACAAAGTCTGAGGGTTTTGCTTTGTTTAACTTTACCGTTGTTTCGTTCAGAAAACACAACTGTTTTTAGACTTCTTTCGGGTCTTTTTTTGGCCCGCCTCGCTTGCATACAAATTAGCAGCATTCGCATTTTTGGTAGAAAGTAAAACTGTTTTTTTCTTCTCATCGCCGTTTGAGTGTGTCGTTTTATTAATTTATTTATTTGTGCCTCACGCGACAACTTTTACTTTTTGTTTGGCAACTTGTAAATTACACAAAACTGCTGCAAACCAAGAAAAAGCTTTAAAAATTGTTTCAGATTTATTCCTTTTCTCTTTTCCCAATTTAAATGGAAAATGTTTTCGCCTTAATGTACATGCCAAATGTTTTTGATTGCTTTGGACTTGATTCGAGTGTAGTGTGTATCTGAGGGCGCCCAATGAATATATTGCCAATAACTGATAAGAATTTGGCTTGGAAGCGCCATCGAAACCAAATAAAATGGCTAAAATATCAACGTCAATAGCAAAGTGCGATCTACACAATGTTGTATCTTTTTCCATATTGACTTTGACCTTGTTTCCAATCTAATCGACCTGAATGGGGCCACTTTCTACAGCACTTGCCCATCAATCCCATTTAACCCCTTTTTGTGTGCCAGTTCAGATCTATTTGTGCGTTATCAATCTTACAACATCAACCGGCAACTGGTGGTAATGAGTTGTCCTCAATCCCACGCCACTTGTAATTGCCTTAACGCAAATAGTTTGGCCTGCCGGATGAGTCACAATCTTCGCTAACTGCCATTAGCAGTGCAATCAAGTTTTGATCAAAAAGAAGTAGAACAAGTGGCCACATGACTCACGCTCTTTATTGCACTCTAGCCAAAAGATTTGTGGAGAAAGGAGGCGGAAAACAAGTTGCAAGATTGAAGATTTCCAGACACGACGGCTACGCGTAAAAGATACATCCATCCGGTTCCTCAGGCAATATATTCTAGGTATTTTACAATGAAAACCGGCTAAGTGAACTCGATCGCATTATTGTTAAGATATATATATATATTTGTTTCTTGGAAATACTCAAAATTAAATCAATTACTCAGAGAAATAATCTTAAAAAAAGTTCACACTACTTTAAACGCAACAAGTAAACTAAGAATTGATATAAAAATGTGATACATTTTTTTGGGCTAACCGCATAAAATTAACTATGAGTGTACAGTTATCATAAAAAAATTTAGAGATTATTAAAAAAAACAATAAAAAAAGACAAATATTTACTCTTTGACTATAAAAATTATTTATGAGGGACATTTCTGCTGAACAACTGCTGTTATATAAGAGAAAGCAAATCCATAAAACGCCGTCGAAGCACCTAAATATTAATTGGATAAATTAATGCATGGCCACGCCAAGTGTCCCCCGACTTTAGAACTTAACGAGGACGGAAGCTAACTTCGGCAAGCCGAAGTTTTAATACCCTTGCAGACTTTGACGAAATTGCTAAAAGTGAAAAAGTAGCGAAAGGAATAAGGTATACATAAGTAAACTAGATTTGCATCGTTTCAAGTCAATTGCTTTTATACTGCAAAAATGTCATATACAAATAGAAAAAGGGATACTTTCACAGCCTTTAACAATTTTTTCCTATCTCCTTTAAGATATAGACTTCCGAGCGGCAAGCGCTTTTACCCTAATCAAGATATGCGTAAATAAATAAGAATTGGAAAATTTTATGTTAGTAGCTTACACACTGCGCGAAAAATTCTGATAATCATCAAATTTGGACCGATTTCACCCTATTGTTCCTATGGGAGCTATAGGATATAGACGTCCGATCGGCACGCGCTTTCACCTTGATCAATGTATGCATAAAAAAATAGGATTTGGAAAGATTCATGTCAATAGCTTGTATACTGCGTGAAATATCCTAAAAATCATTAAATTTTAACCGATTTTACCCTTTTGTTCCTATGGGAGCTATAGGATATAGATGTCCGATCGTCACGCGCTTTTACTCTGATCAAGGTACGCATAAAATAATAAGATTTGGAAAGATTTATGTCAATAGCTTTTACACTGCGCGAAATATCTTCCATTCTTGCAAGTTATATCCGATTGTTCCTATGGGAGCTATAGGATATAGACATCCGATCGGGGCGGTTTTCAAACTTGATCTGCGTACACTTGTTTTAGGACGACTGTGAAAGTTTCAGATCGCTAAGCTTTTAAACTGAGCTCGCAAACGGTATTGAAACAGACGGACAGACGGACAGACGGACATGGCTATATCGACTCCCCTATTGATCCTGATCAAGAATATATATACTTTATAGGGTCGGAAACGTCTCCTTCACTGCGTTACAAACTTCTGACCAAAATTATAATACCCTCTGCAAGGGTATAAAAAAAGGTAGGGAATGGAACCTGCCTGGCAATGTGTAATTTTCTGCCTTTTTTTCTCATTTGTTATCGTATATATTGTCTCTAGAGATTTGACTTGAAATTTTTGTCCGTATACATCAGGTGGCAAATTTTGAAAACTTTCTTTGTTTTTGGGCAGAAATTAATTGGCGGATTGCTTTAACACAAATAATAAACAAACTGGGGCAATTTATTATTGAATACAACACCGGGGAAGAAAAGCACATAAACAAATGCGACTGACGCCCGAATGAATTCCATGGGAAAGTACTAGATTTTTGGAGGTCTACAAAGTCCAAACTTCTACTCATGTCGAACAAATCGAAAGCCCCAAATAACAACAAACAATAATAAATCATAGGTGTTAATTGCAATAATTTGCATGAGGTCAAATTCAATGCGCAGCAGTCGAAAATAATTTGAAGGAAATCGGTTTGGCTATTAGAAATATATTTCAAATTCCAGACAGAAAATATAACTTCGTCTAAAGCGATTATTCGTATTTCAGGATAATGTAGTACTTATGTATATTTTATTCTTATTATTTTCTTAATCAGAAGAGAGATCGGTTAATCGGATTAACTCGTTTAGTGCTTTCTTGTGCATTATCTCTTAGCATCGCTGTGCTAAATTCTTATGTGTTAATTACCAGAAAATTTGTGCAAAAACAATACCGAATTATATGGAAAATTTCCGTGGCCATAAATAAACATGCTGTATGCCAAAGATTCCGGGAAAACCCATTCACCCACTCCCCAAAAAGCAGACGAAGACAGATAATGACGCATCGCGATCTCCCTGTATTCTGATTTCTGGGTAGCCCGACAATTGAACGCACACCCATTGGGCATATTAATTGGGATTGGTAAAGTGGCGGCCTGTTCAATTTGGGAAATGCAAATGCTGCACGCGTCTCTCGATGTTTTCGCAGAATTTTGGTTTTATTAGGTCCCCAATCAACTGGGGACAGCAACAATGGCACTTGGGTTTTACCCCGATTTCTTGTTGGGGTCCCTGTAGAGTTCCTCTCGAGGGTATTGCCTTTCTCGCCGCTGTTTAATCTAAATAATTATCGCACTCAACCATTCGACAATTTTGTTTTTCAATTGAAAAACGAATAAAGTTATTATTTTGACAAATAGCCAAAAAAAAAAGGAAACGAAATATGTACCAACATTGTTTACTTTCAAAATATCCACTTTCAAAGCATTAGATTAATCTGAAAGCAGAATTGTATATAATTGAATGTCATGACAATTACTTTAACAGGAACAGTTTTTTTTAAGTTTGTTTTTTGAACAAACATCAACATGTATTTTTAAATATTACTTACCTTATTTTGCTTATATTAGATTAGAACCGAAATGAACTTCCATTGAAATGTTAGTTTATTTATTTTAAAAGAATATAACACCAGTTGACTTAATTTGATTATACTAGATTAGAAATTATGTCATCCCGCGTCATAAAAAGTTAAAAAGGTTGGCCTTTGAATGTTTTCTTAAAAAATAAATGGTTTTACAAATGTATGTTAAATTTCGTGCAAAGTCTGACTTGGTGGATATTTTGTATCTATTTACTTGTCGGTTTCCTTTACTCACTGTTGAATCGTCAAGTTTTCTTGCCGCATTGGAATACAAGTATTTATTTTAGTAGTTATTCCCCTGCTCAAATCTCTTCCCCCACAATTGTGTTGTGTGGCCATAAGGTTGAGGTCGGCCGCAACATCCGTTCGGCGAGTGCTTTCAAATGTAAACGAAAAAGTATGCAAAACAATGCAGCCCCACAGATACTTTTGCGTACACACGCACGCCGGAGCGTTTGTTGCCAAATGGAAAGGTCTCCGGTCTCCCGCCCCTTGGCCCTCCGTCCTTGCCCCAAAACAGTTTTCTTCTATTTCTCCGGATTTAGACATTTCGCCATTCAACAGATATTAGCGGCGCCCTCGTTAATTGTTGTTGCCCGCTACTTCTGTTGTAAACAGACCGAAAATAAACATTTGAATAAAAATGAAAAATTTGTCTAATTTCTCGTTGGGCTTTGGCAATTCCAACTCTGAATTTACGTCACTGGGACCCACTCCACTCGGTTCCTGTCGTGTTTTTCACACTTATTTGATGGACTTTTGATAGCAAACAACCGCAACGGGAGTAAAAACATTTGCTGAGGGACTTTGTTCTAGTGCGAATTCCATTTTACTCGGTTCGGCTCCGCACCTATCATCTGTTCAATTGTATTCAATGAGATTCGAAGCAGGAAATTGGAGAAAATTGGACCAGAAAAACAGGAAAATGTCTTAAATGCATACACAAGTGGGGTCAAAACATTTAACAGGAAAATAAGATAGTATTAGTATTTATACAAAATATTCTAAAAACCAGACCTAAAAGTAAAAAACGTTGTTCAAAATTAGAAATTTAAAGCATTCTAAATTTGTACATAATTCTGGACCAATTGCCACATTAGAGAATCTTTTTTAGGTGTATTACCAAAAAAAAATGTAAATAAAGCAAAATCCAGAATTGTCACACATGGGACAATATTTGAATATTTCATTTATTTTTATGGACGTGCTCGTTCACAATTTTTTCGCATTAAGTGGAGACTCTTCCACGGAATTGGCGCTTACTTAAAATCCCCTCACGATTTTTGCTAAGACAAACAAATGATGATATCTTTATACTCGATTTCTGTACTGAACACATGTATTCAAACATGATCTTGATCTACTCCCACTCTCAGCCCTGGCCTTTGGCCACAGGAAGACCCCTCCTCCGATTTTCGCCATAAAACACCTACCAAAAATAACCCCAACAACTGCCGGGCATTCGCGGGCCTTCCATTTTAGCCACAGCCAATGAGAAAAAGAAACATTACTTTTTTTGTTTTGAATATTGAGGGAATTGTTTATGCTTCGCACTTTTAACGATCGCGCTTGGACGCTTCAGTTGTTCCTACTGCCCCTTCGACATGTAACACTCATGTTCGCGTCAATAAAAATAATTGAGATCTTTCAGCTAGATGCAGACTTCAGGGAAAACTTCAGAAGGGGATGAAGCTGGAAACTGTTGCACTTTCTGATGGAAATTTTTAGGCAATTGATAATACCTGCTCCGAAAAGCATTCCAAATGTACGTCGTTAATGCAAATAGCTGAAATAATATTGAATTTCGAGTCGTAAACTATACTTTTAAAATTTTAAAACAAAGTCGTTCATCTTAATGGATGCTAATTTAAAGGGCCTAAAACTAAATTAATTTGGTTAAAATAATCTTACCTAAATTATCCTGGAAATAAAGGCGTTACTTATTCAGTGAACCATAGGAAGTATCGTTTGTAAATCGAAAGGTTGATTGTACAAGCAATTTTTCAAAATAAAGTAGAGGTTCATAAACTAGCCGACCCATTAATTAGAATAAAAAAGTTGTACCTGAATTTTTAAAAATTTACTAAGAGATTACAGAACAACTAAAAAAATCTGGCGAGAGCAACAATTTTTATAAAGATTAATGCATAATTTGATATATTTTTATTTTTTTTTTTTGTTGTTGTTCTGTAATATTACAAACACAAAGGCTAATTAATTTCGAGAAGTGAATGTTAATTCATACAAATTTTAAGCCTCTTATGTTCCATTTACAATAATTGTTTTTTCCCATTTTGCTGTCCTCCCAATGAGATTACCTCTTGAGATCCCGTTGGGAATCAAATTCCTGCGAGTGTACAGTGCATTTAAAAGGATGCCCGATCCCCGAGTGCTGGTGATGGTTTATGGCCCCAAGGCTTCGGATTACACAATTCTCAGCCACTTTGATGCTGGTACTCGCACTCGTAAATTCCGGAATCCGACATCGCCTCTTGGCGTGCCAAAGTGGCATTTGATTTATTTAGCATATTTATTTGTTTATTTTTTCTCCATCTTTCTCTTT
This sequence comes from Drosophila rhopaloa, assembly GCF_018152115.1. NCBI lineage: Eukaryota > Metazoa > Arthropoda > Insecta > Diptera > Drosophilidae > Drosophila > Drosophila rhopaloa. The sequence goes on along the minus strand of NW_025335059.1, from coordinate 11,783,836 downwards.
TTACAACAAAATGTAAAACATTGTTTATGGACGCCAGATAGTCGTTCCAAAAGATTACTGTGCGCCGGCGCAGCGTTGAGGCGGGACTCTTTGAATATTTATGGCGCGTTGTCTAACTGGGGGGCAGTAGCAGTAGCATCAGGATAGATGGATGGTTCGGAGCAGGCCATTTTTATTTTATATGCCTGGCACGTGGTGGGCGAGCGATCGTCCGGCGAGATTGCCCAATGGCTTAATTAAGCCAGCCGCAAACTCCCGCGGCATGCGGAACTTGGAACTTGGCCCGGCTTAAACTATCAATCATGGATTTGCATCGGCTGGACGGGGAATGGAGGGGGTAACGTTGGGATTGAGGCGGGGCAGAGCTCAAGGACACGCAGCCCGTTCAAATCCGCTTAGTGTAATAACGTGTTTCTCCGTTTCCTTTCCAAGAGGGTTCGTCGTTATCGCCTGAGCCTGCGGGCCTGTGAATGTGTCAACAGTTAAATCGATATGTTTTTTCCCTGTTGATATAGTTAACTCGCATTTGCCTTTTCCCCTGCCTTTGCTGCCTTGATTATGTAGCGCACAAAAGTTGACTGGCCTGGCCCGCATCCTGGCCTTAAATGTCCTTGGGGTGGAAAAAACATAAAAGGCTGACCGCTCTCGGTAATTGAGAGAAAACCCAGTGAGAAGTGCGTTAACTGACAGGCGGATGTACACTTTTTTTCTCCACAGCCAGCCAAGATTGGCCAGATCTGGACGGGATTCGGAAGCGCCGCAGCCATGATAGGACGTTTGTTTCGCGCCCACGGCGAGTTCTGTGCCTCGCATCCCTGGGAGGTCATCGTGGCCCTGCTGACCATCACGGCCTGCATGCTGACGGTGGACAAGAATAACACCCTGGATGCGAGTAGTGGTCTGGGCGCGGCCACCGCCTCAGCCGCCGCCGCTGGAGGATCTGGAGCCAGTGGAGCGGCCATCCCGCCAGCGTCGGTGGGAGGATCGGCCACGTCCAGCCGGCACAGACCCTGCCACGGCTGGAGCCAGTCCTGCGATGGCCTGGAGGCGGAGTACAATGCCGCCGACGTCATCCTGATGACCATCGTGCGCTGCACCGCCGTGCTCTACTGCTACTACCAGTTCTGCAGCCTCCACCGGCTGGGATCCAAATATGTGTTGGGTGAGTACTGATGGCATTACATCACTTGGCCGCCTTGATTCGTTTGGAGAGGGGGCACGTGTGTTGACCAAAGTGGTTAGAACGCTGCTATTGTCTGTCCCCACCCTGAACTATTTTGGTGGCCCCCCCAAAAAGCTGGGAAAAAACGCAAACCACACAAGACTGGAATGTTTGGCCAAGATTTTAGAGGTGGGGCAGACAGCGGCAACCTGAAGTCGGCGAGCGGAGCTCCCTGGCATTTCTCACGTGCGCTCTAAACGATTCGACCTCCGTCCACTAATGCGTCCGACTCATGCGACTTCTCTTTCAGGCATCGCCGGCCTCTTCACGGTCTTCTCCAGCTTCATCTTCACGACGGCCATCATCAAGTTCCTGGGCAGCGACATCTCCGAACTGAAGTGAGTACGCTTACAATTGATTCAAAAATGGCAATTCATTGAAACATGTCTTGAAACACGTTTTTTTTCTATTTTAGTTTTAAGTTTTTTTTGGGAGAAAAGCCTTTAATCATATTATTGTCACTTTGATGTAATTTTTTAAACTTTTAAAACTCAGTAATTATCTATATGCTTAAATTTATATAAGCAAGTTCAGCCTCCATAGCCTCCATAAATTAATTACATTATAACTCTATTAGTAATTAGTAACTAAATATTTGAAATTTCTTAGGAATTAAGTACTTTAACAGATGATTGTTTGCTTTCCTATGTTCTTAGGTTGTTATTCAAAAACGTATTAGGAAACCATTTAATTATAAAATATGTATTTCTAAAATCCTAGACTTTGAAATGTTTGGTAAATGTGCTAATTAAATTAACCATTGAACACGCTTTCCCCCAACTTTCAGGGACGCCCTGTTCTTCTTGCTGCTGGTCATCGACCTGTCCAACTCGGGTCGACTGGCCCAGCTGGCCCTTTCGGGCAGCAACCAGGCGGAGGTGACGCAGAACATTGCCCGGGGACTGGAGCTCCTGGGACCGGCAATCTCCCTGGACACCATTGTGGAGGTGTTGCTGGTGGGCGTGGGCACGCTGTCGGGTGTCCAGCGTCTGGAGGTGCTCTGCATGTTCGCCGTGCTCTCGGTGCTGGTCAACTACGTGGTTTTCATGACCTTCTACCCCGCCTGCCTGTCGCTGATCTTCGACCTGTCCCGCTCCGGCGTTGATATGTCCGTGGTGCGGGAGAAGGCCAAGGGTTCGCTGCTACTTAAGTCACTCACCGAGGAGGAGCAGAAGGCCAATCCGGTGCTGCAGCGCGTCAAGCTGATCATGACCACCGGCCTCATGGCCGTGCACATCTACAGCCGCGTGGCCTTTTCCGGCAGCGACTACGATTCCGTGGACAAGACGCTTTCGCCCACGCTAAGCCTGAATGTGAGCAACAATCGCACGGAGTCGGGCGAGATCACCGACATCATCATCAAGTGAGTCTAAATGATGGGAATCCATATTTCATAAACCAATTATTAACAATTTGTCTGCCCTTTTCCAGGTGGTTAACTATGAGTGCCGATCACATAGTAATCTCCATTGTTCTCATCGCCTTGGTGGTTAAATTCATTTGCTTCGACAATCGCGATCCCCTGCCGGATCAGCTGCGCCAATCAGGTCCAGTGGCCATCGCGGCCAAGGCTTCTCAGACCACTCCGATTGAGGAGGAGCAGGATACGCAAAAGAGGCAGCCGGAGATCAGTGCAGTTCCAGCTGTTGTCCGTGCACCACTGTTCACCATTGAAGAGCAAAGCTCGGCCAATGTTTCCACACAGACGGAGTTACTGCCTCTACGCCATCGACTAGTCGGCCCAATCAGGCCGCCACGACCACTGCAGGAATGTTTGGACATCCTAAATTCCACTGAAGATGGCAGTGGACCCGCTTCCTTAAGTGACGAGGAAATCGTGTCCATTATCCAGGCAGGCGGCACCCACTGTCCGCTTTACAAGATCGAATCCGTGCTGGACGACCCGGAGAGGGGAGTGCGAATCCGGCGACAGATCATCTCAGGACGAGCCAAGATGCAGGTGGGTCGGCTGGATGGTTTGCCCTATGAGCACCTTGACTATCGCCGAGTGCTTAACGCCTGTTGCGAGAACATCCTGGGCTACGTACCCATTCCAGTGGGCTATGCCGGACCCCTTCTGCTGGACGGAGAGACCTTTTACGTGCCCATGGCAACCACTGAGGGAGCGTTAGTTGCGTCCACGAATCGGGGATGCAAAGCTCTGTCCGTTCGCGGAGTTCGATCCGTCGTGGAGGACGTGGGCATGACCCGGGCGCCGTGTGTACGATTCCCCAGTGTTGCCCGTGCAGCGGAGGCCAAATCTTGGATCGAAAGCGATGAGAACTATCAGCTGGTAAAGACGGAGTTCGATTCCACATCACGATTTGGTCGCCTGAAGGATTGCCACATTGCCATGGATGGACCACAGCTTTATATTCGTTTTGTGGCCATCACAGGGGACGCCATGGGCATGAACATGGTGTCCAAGGGCGCCGAGATGGCCCTGCGCCGCATCAAGCGCCAGTTTCCCGACATGCAGATCATCTCGCTGAGTGGAAACTTCTGCTGCGACAAGAAGCCTGCAGCCATTAACTGGATCAAGGGACGTGGCAAGCGGGTGGTCACCGAGTGCACCATATCGGCGGCCACGCTGCGCTCCGTGCTGAAAACGGATGCCAAGACACTGGTAGAGTGCAACAAGCTGAAGAATATGGGCGGCAGCGCCATGGCCGGCAGCATTGGTGGCAACAATGCCCATGCCGCAAACATGGTAACTGCCGTCTTCCTGGCCACTGGGCAGGATCCCGCCCAGAACGTCACCTCGAGCAACTGCTCCACTGCCATGGAGTGCTGGGCGGAGAATAGCGAGGACCTGTACATGACCTGCACGATGCCCTCGCTGGAGGTGGGCACTGTGGGCGGTGGCACCGGGCTGCCCGGGCAGAGCGCCTGTTTGGAAATGCTCGGCGTAAGGGGCGCACATGCTACCCGGCCGGGGGACAATGCCAAGAAGCTGGCCCAGATCGTCTGCGCTACGGTCATGGCTGGTGAACTGAGCCTGATGGCCGCGCTGGTCAACAGCGATCTAGTCAAAAGTCACATGCGTCACAATCGGTAAGTTATAAATACTTTGGCCTTTGGGTGTGAGCTAAAGTAGCTATGCTTTTTCAAATAACAAGTATGAAAACGAAATCATTTCTTTTGCTATGTAAATTCATGGAAAGCTGATAATAATCTTAAATAGCTCAAGCGAAAAGGTTATCTTGTAATGATTCAAGACTGTTTAAATGTAATAGAGTTGTTAACAATACTTGTTATTTTATTTTTGAATATTTAACTTTCAGTAGTTTTTTTTTTTGTTTTTTGAAATCCTAGTTTTCTTCTTACTAGCCCTACTAACAATTACTTATAATTGAAGTATTTAATTGTTATATGATCTCCTTTTTTTTGCAGCTCCTCCGTCGCCGTGAGCAGCGCCAACAACCCCCTCAACGTGACCGTATCCAGCTGCAGCACCATCAGCTAAGATTGGGCGTTCCAGGGGCGCCACTTTTACCCTTTTGTACATAGTCTTTTACCGGGCAGGCCAGGCGTTGCAACTCACTTCTTTAGGTGTTACCTTGTAGTTGACTGTTATACAAATTGCTTGATAAATAACCTGATTGGCCAGGCCAAGGAACCGAACAGCAGCCTCCTCCAGATCGGCGAATCCTTTCAAGCCGGAGCTGTGAGCGTAGGATGGGATGATCTGTATCCACTATTGCTGCTACTTCCACTTAGATTGTACGTTTCGACATAACGCTATTTTTTTCTACCAATATAACTAAATACTTAATGAAGATCCGCTGGAGTCGTCCCCTCCAGATGCCAGTCAGTGGAGCTATGACCAGGACTAGTTCAAGCGCTGAACTTGTAAAAAGTATTTCCTAAGCGAAAAGTAGTACATAGGGTTTGTATAGTGACTAAATTAAAACGTTTAATTAGAGCGAATACGATCGATATCAATATCTTAATTTCTGTTTTCGTTTTTAACAAAAAAATATAAACACAAAGCGTAATGGATAAATGTCTTTTGTAGACGCTGCTCACGGGTTTACAAATCAGCACTTCATTTATTTTACTTTTAATAATAATAATTATTAATAAATTATTATAATTAATTTATAATAATTCACGGCTCGTTTTATTATTTAGTGGTTGTTGTGTGTGTTTTTCCTCCATGTATGAATCGTATAAAAAGAACAAGAGCGAGCGGCGGTTAATTCTGATCGGTGGATTCCTTGGCTTCGGCCTCGGCATCCTCGCCGCCCTCCTCCACGGGCGGCACACGGACATCGGCACTGCTGTCGGGCTGGACGAGCACCTTCTTGGGACTCGGCCCATAACTGTCCGCCTCTGCGGAAATGGCACCCGATGGCCCGGGAGCAGCATCCTCATCTTCATCGTCGTGGGTTGTGGACTCCGGTTGCAAACTAGCCGCGGCCTCGGATGCCACTCCGTTTTTCGTCTCCTCCACGGAACACTCCTCGGGATGTGAAAGCTTGCGTCTGGCGATTCGCTCGCTGAGCGCCTTGTGCAGCTGGGCAATGTCAGCCGGTCGGCCCATTGCCAGGAAGATCTTGAGGACTCCGGAGTTGTCGATGGCCGTGAGGCGCAGTGACTTCTGGCTGGCGCGCTCCGCAACCATGGCGGCCCAGACTTTGGTGTTGAGCAGCAGGCGCAGATTACCGGAGGTGCGGAAGACCACGCGAGAGTTGCCTCTGCTGTCCTTGGCATCGTTCAGGCGCAGGCTGCCGCGCCCACGCTCCTCCCAGTTGCTGTTGATAAAGGCGAACAACTTGCAGCTGACGTCGATAATGTTTATCTCGTCCTCTTCGCCAGTGAAGGTCTCCACCTCCTCGTACTTGCGCTTCTGGGCGCGACTCTCTTCGTACTCTCGGGCCACATCGGTGAGGCTCTTGGCCTCAGCGGACTCCTTGTTGTTGTTGCTGCTGCTGCTGCAGGTGGAGGAGGAGGCAGCGGCCTCGCTGGTCTCTGTGGTCTGGGCAGCGTTCTGGATGACGCTGGAAAAGAGTAGTTGCGACGACGACGAGGCGGCGGTGGAGGAGGAGGCGGCCTCCTGGGCAGAGCCCGATCCCGAGCTGCCTGCCGCCTCTGCATCCGGCTCTGCGACGCCCTGCTCCGGATTGGGGGCCACCACACGCTCATGCACATTCTGGCCGAAGACAAAGCCGCTGGATTGGACATGGGGCATGTTGTTCTTGGCAGCGGCAAACATGCTGGAGCGCTCAATGCCGTTACTGCGCAACTTGGTCAGCGGATCCGGCCGCTCGTCCACCTCGTCGTCCTCCTTGTCGGCTGAGGATTCGGCCACCACCGGGACGGTGGACACCTCCTCATCGTCCTCCTCATCCTTGGCCTCGCGCAGGAAGGGATTGTTCAGCAGGGCTGCGTCCTCGCCGGCGGCCAGAGATGTGGAACTATTGCTGGAGCCACTGTTGTTGGCCAGCACCGCAGGGCGCAGCACAGCTCCACCCAAACGCGAAGCCTTCAGAGTGAAACCACCTCGGAAACAGTTAGTTTCGACTGACGCTTCTGGAACAAGAAAAAACAAGATTCGCATGTCAGCTTGTGGGGGAGTCGCAATCGCCAATAACTCCGGTCTTTTTGACCAGCCTTGGTTACAACCAACTCTACAGCTTGAAATACCACACTTACCATTGTTTTCCGACATCGCAAACTTGGCTATTTGCAATTTGTAAATATAAATTGCCAAATCTTTTCCAGAAAAGAGCGTTCTCTGTAAAGCCTGCCAAACGTTATCGCTGGGCTATCGCAACTATCGATAGGCAACCGGCATTGACCAACACTAACATTTGCAGTGCAGTGTTGCCAACTTGCCGCTGAAAAAAACAAGAAATTTACAAGTCATCGACAGAGTGTTTGCCAAAAAAGATCGGCAATAATTGCATTTAAACAAAGAGTTAAATTATTTACCAAGAGCACGCTTGCTAACTAGACATGGCTCAGACTCTGGAGGACAAATCCATCTGGGAGGACGGCGAGGAGTCGCTGGGCGAGGAGGTGATGCGTATGCCTACCGATGAGATTGTGAGCAGGACTCGCCTGATGGACAACGAGATCAAGATCATGAAGAGCGAGGTGATGCGCATCACGCACGAGATCCAGGCACAGAACGAGAAGATCAAGGACAACACGGAGAAGATCAAGGTAGGCTGACTATGAGACACCTCCACCGGCAACCGCCTTTATCCGTAACCCGTTCCCCCATTCAGGTTAACAAGACTTTGCCCTACCTGGTGTCCAATGTCATAGAGCTCTTGGATGTGGATCCGCAGGAGGAAGAGGATGACGGCTCCGTCACCGTGCTGGACAACCAGCGAAAAGGCAAGTGCGCCGTCATCAAAACATCCACGCGACAGGCCTATTTCCTGCCCGTCATCGGCCTGGTGGATGCCGAAAAACTGAAGCCTGGTGATCTGGTCGGCGTCAACAAGGACTCATACTTGATCCTGGAGACCCTACCTGCAGAGTACGACGCCCGCGTGAAGGCCATGGAGGTGGATGAGCGACCCACAGAGCAGTACTCCGACATTGGTGGTTTGGACAAGCAGATCCAGGAGCTTATTGAGGCAGTGGTGCTGCCCATGACGCATAAGGAGAAATTCAAAAACCTCGGCATTCACCCGCCCAAAGGTAGGGCTCTTACTCTGTTTCTTAAAAGGAGAGTTTTTATTAACTAAATTCTTTTCAGGTGTTCTCCTGTACGGCCCGCCTGGAACTGGCAAAACTTTGCTGGCTCGTGCCTGCGCCGCTCAGACCAAGTCAACCTTTCTGAAACTGGCCGGTCCGCAGCTGGTGCAGATGTTCATTGGTGATGGTGCAAAACTGGTGCGCGATGCCTTCGCTTTGGCCAAGGAAAAGGCGCCCGCTATTATCTTTATCGACGAACTGGATGCCATTGGTACCAAACGTTTCGATTCGGAGAAGGCCGGCGATCGTGAGGTGCAGCGCACCATGTTGGAGCTCCTTAACCAGCTGGACGGATTCAGCTCCACCGCAGATATCAAGGTTATTGCGGCTACCAACCGTGTGGACATTCTAGATCCTGCTTTGCTGCGTTCTGGTCGTCTGGACCGTAAGATTGAGTTCCCGCATCCCAACGAGGAGGCGCGTGCCCGCATTATGCAGATCCACTCGCGTAAAATGAACGTGAGCAATGATGTTAACTTTGAGGAGCTTTCCCGATCGACGGATGATTTCAACGGCGCCCAGTGCAAGGCCGTGTGCGTGGAGGCCGGCATGATCGCCCTGCGTCGTTCCGCCAGCTCGGTGACGCATGAGGATTTCATGGACGCCATCATGGAAGTACAGGCGAAGAAGAAGGCTAATCTTAACTACTACGCTTAAGCTAGAAATTTGCAGTTGAACTACATATTGTCCGCTCCCATTAAAATAAACCATGGAAATTTAACATATTTCGGTTTACCAATCTATTTTACGACTTCTTCGGATTGAAAAGGATATTCCATGGGCGAAAAAGGGCTGTACTAATGTTTTAATTGACTTTTATGCCTGAAATTTAACCCCAATTATATTTAATGGCTATTTCATTAAAAATAAACAAACAAATATCAAATGTCGATCGATTCATTGGTTTATCAGTACAACATTCACATTCTGAGTACGATATTTTTTAAATATCTAAAAAAGTCGATTTTAGAATTAATAAAAAATATTAAATCGGGCGAAATTAGATGATAAATATTTACACGCACACTAATTAACCTATAGGGATGATTAACCAATTCACTAAGACTAATCAGTGGGATCAAGTGAGTTGGCGCTATCCGGCGCCGCTGATGTTGAGCTACTCTCGCCTTGCGACACTCCATCAGTGTTCGATGCACTAGCCGCGGAGGATCCCGCAGAAGAGGACGCAGCAGATGAAGTTTGGGGAGCAACTGCTGCAGCGGTAATGGCTCCCACTGCGGCTTCCCCGTCGAGAACTCCGCCCACAGCTGCAGCTTCCGCTCCAACCGGCGCCAGATTGACTGGCGCTGCAGCAATGTCATCTGCAGCTGGCTGCTGTGCCGGCTGATCTGGCTGCTGGAATGGTCGCCTCATGTACATGATGATGCCCAGCAGAAGAGTCAAAACGGTTATCATGTACAAATCCCAATTGGCAGCTATATTTTCATCCATGTAGAAGATAAACCTGTAAGGTGACTGGAGGAGAAGGGCATTAAAAGATATTCCCCAGTTTATATAGAGTATTTCCACGCACCTCCTTGATTGATTCAATTTTGGCCAGCATCTGCAGCTTGAAGAGTGCAATGGCCACTGGTACCTTGGCATCCGAGTTGGTCTCGGCAGCCAGATCATACAATCTTTTGGCCAAGTGCCAGTCCTTCTTCATGCCCAGCCCTTGCTCGTGCATGTAGCCCAGGTTAAACATTGCCTGTGCATTGTATTGCTGCTCCGAGGCTTTCCTATGGGATTTGTGTTAGTGTCTATTTATCTATCAATCAATAAATCCCTAACCAACCTGTAAAGAGCGGCTGCAGTCTCGAAGTCCGTGGAGGTACCCCAGCCGTAATAATAGTAGTCGCCCAGTTTGACTTGGGCCGCCGAGTAGCCCTGTCCGGCTGCCCTTTTCCAATAGTAGAATGCGCGAATCAGATCCTCGTGCCGATCGTTGAACACATGCACTTCCTCGCGGTCAAGTAAAAAGGCGGCATTACTCTGGGCCACCTCGTAACCAACTTCTGCCATTAAGGAATACTGCATGTAAGCCTCGTCGATGCGGTTCTTCTTGTAATCGCTGTAGGCGTGCATTAGTCGGCTGCTCCAGCGTCCACGTTCTGAGACGGTCTTAAAGAACTGTAAGTAACAAGTGTAAAGCCAGTTAGAAACTTATTATCATTGCAAGTGTTTCACTATTAGACTTACTTCCACAGCTGCTGGACATGAACGTAGCATACCCATGCCATAGGCGTTCATCACTCCTAGATTATAGTAAGCCAAAACATGTCCTGATTGGGTGGCAAGGTTAAAATACTTGAGGGCGAGCTTGTAGTCTGTTTTTACGCCATTGCCAGCTAAAAAAAGAATTATTCATATTTATTAGATTTATAAAAATAACTTTTATCTGATCAAAACTAAATTAAACAAGAGAGAACGCTATAGTCGGGTGCCCCGACTATCAGATACCCATTACTCAGGTAAAGGGAGTGCGAGGGAGATGGAGATAGAAACTTTGATCACGCATAACTTTTTAACGAATGGTCCGATTTGAAAAATTTCTTCTACATTTCGATAGGTATTGATAAACTCAATAAAACTGCCTTTTTACTTTTCCGAAATATTTAAATTTTTAAAATCGTATATAAGCGATTGTGGGCGTTAAAGGGGGCGTGGCACCATTTTGAAACAAACTTGCGCTGCGTAGGAACTTCTAAAACCTACATGCAAAATGCCAATCTTCTAGCTTTTATAGTTTCCGAGATCTCAGCGTTCATACGGACAGACAGACAGACAGACAGACGGACAGACGGACAGACGGACATGGCTAGATCGACTCGGCTAGTGATCCTGATCAAGAATATATATACTTTATAGGGTCGGAAACGCTTCCTTCTAGCTGTTACATACTTTTGCACGAATACAATATACCCTTTTACTCTACGAGTAACGGGTATAAAAACATCTTTTAAAATTTTGACTAGGAGAATTTTTAACTTACTGAAATACATATTGCCCAACTGGAGTTGACCATCTACCCATCCTTGATCGGCAGCCTGCGTGAAATAGGATAATGCCTTGATCGAATCCTTGGGCACACCAAGACCCTTCAGGTACATTAAACCCAATCCGCTCTGTCCCACTGGGTCACCCATTTCAGAAGCCTTCGAGAAGTACTAGGAAGTAAAATAAAATACAAAAATTAGCTCAGAAATATGTTATCAATGTTATTCCCACCTTAAATGCGGTATCATTGTCTGCCTTGATTTGCTCGCTTCCCTCTAGATAAAGCTTGCCCAGAAATGCGAAACCGATTGCATTGCCTGCATTAGCAGCCTGTGTGAAATACTCCAAAGCCTTCTGGTGATCCTGCTGGATAGCTTTGCCGCCCTGGTAATATAGCTGACCCAGTCCAACCTGCGACTGGACATCGCCCTTGTCGGCCAGCAGCTGGTAATAGTCCACAATCTCTGTCTCGTGGCTGCCGGGGTTCTCTAATTCATCAAGCAGACGCACTCGATGCACCACCGGTCCATTGGCGAATGTGATCTTAGAGGCGACCTTTTTTGCCACCCGCTTATACTGGATCAGTGCCTTCTCACAGCTGATTGGCACATTGATGCCATACAGATAACGATAGCCCATGGCCATCTGGGCCAGGGTGTTGTCACCCAGGGAGGCCAGCGTGTAGTGAATTAGGGCCAGTGGCTGGCTTACGTTCTTGCCACCCACTCCCGCCGAATAAAGGAATCCCAGCCCCATGTGCGCCTCTGGGACGCCTTCGTTGACCAGACTCTCGAACTCATCTGCGGCATGGTTAAAATCAAACTCCATCCAGTGCCCCAGGAGAACGGCCCAGGCCAGTTCAGCCCTGGCCTTGAGGTGATTAAAGGCGGCGGCCTTTTTGAGCAGGGTGAAGGCCACCCTCTTATCCGTTCGCGGCTTTGCCAGCATGTCCATGGCGTTGTCGTACATGGTTTGAGCTGAAAGTCTCAGGATCAGGAAATGTTTTGAAAGTGTATAAATGCCCACTTACCTTCTATCTGCTCTGGTGTTAGTTCCACCACCTCAGTGGGCTGGCGTTTAGCTTCGATTCGCTCGATCTCGGACTTTAGCTTTTGCTGTCTCAACAGGCTATCGTTCCAGAGGCGTTCGAGCAGGGCAGCGTGCATGACCTTGGTGCGGGAAGCAAACTCCGTGGAGTCCTTGGGCTTGGCCGCTTTTCGTTCGTTGCTCTCCGCCGGAGCCCGTGACTCCGACTCGGCCGTGGTCACCTCCTCCGCCTCTGCCTGGGTGGAGGGTTCATTGGGCATGGTCGGAGTGGCTGTACCTGTACCTGTCCCCAAGCCCGTACCCGTTCCAGTGCCCGTGCCTGTGCCCGTACTGCTGCCAGCGGCTTCAGTGTTGGGCCCTTGGAGCTCCTCCGCCCGCAGCTGCCAGGCGAGGAGCAGAGCCAGCAGGCACATCCAACTGTTGCCCTTCATCTTCAGCTATCTACGTGGTCGGGGCGGGGGATGGCGTGATGCCTGATGGATTTCCACCGATAATTTCGATCTTCTTCGAGTCTCGTCTATCAGCTGCCTTTCCACTTCTGACGTGTTGTGTTATTTACTTCTTGCTCGGGACGCTGCGCCAGTGGAAAGATCGATTGCTTTTCTCGGTGCGCTCGTTCGGCTTATCGCTGGCTCATTTTAGCCAGCTGCGGTTGGTGGCTGAAATGACCTGGCTCTCTTTTCTTAATTATTCACACGTAAGATTCTTTTTTAATCTTTTTTGTTGCAATGCTTATAGTGCTGCGAACGGGCCGAGGTTTATTAGGCCAGTGTTGCGAAGCGTAGTCCCGAAAACAGAAGTGTCCAAGGACGGGGCGAGAAAAACCTATGCAGGGGTCAAAAGGGAAATATGTATTACAACACTGGAAAAAATGTTTTTATTACAAAGAATGTATAATTTTTATAGAGAAGTATAATTTTTTATACTACTTGTGTTGCAATAAATATTTAGATCGCGAAACAGTTTAACTATCACATAATCGATCATTCATAGTTTTTAGCGAGCATGTTAATATTATAAAGGCGAATATTTTTGCACAAGTATTTCTCGTTTAGAAAATTAAATTTGTCAATACCGTTTTTCAAATTTTTTATGAAAGTTAGAAAAATAACCAAAAATAACCAAAACAGTATACTTAAGATTTATTTATTTTTTTATAATAAACGTTATAGAATGGGTCAATAACCAAATACAAACATCATCTTTCCACTTTTTGCTCAGCCACCTGCGATCAAACAATACATCTTATTTTTGGGGGGCTTTAAGTAACGGCTTCCTGTCCCCCCAGCTACGCCTGTGCATTTTCCGGCTGTTGTTTCGTTATGCAAAGGAATGCACAGATCCAACAGAAGTGAATCGAATTTTATTTGAAGCTGTTAACGTGCGATCGGAGGTGATAATTCCGAGCTGGACTAATTAGAATACGGGGAAGGTCTGCGGTCCGTGAATCACTCACTTTTGTCTCGATCGATCCCGCCAGTCAGCCAGTGAGCAGCCGGCATGGAGATGAGTGTAAGTAGTGACCTGCGTGCCAGACACCTATGTAGGCCCAAAACCCAAACGCCAGCCCAAATCCGAAACCCGAAACCAGTTCCGAGCCGCGTTTCGTTCGAGTCAGTCGCACAGCGAATCACTATTTAAGCTCGACCGCTAGCGCTGGTGAAAGTTACAGCTGTTGCGTTTGCTCCTCTGACAAAAATACTCACCTGTCACCTGCACCCTGATCCTCCTCCGATCCCCTGTGATTCCAGGCCGCCATGTTCGCACGAGTGTCCTTTTACCCCACCCTGCTGTACAATGTCCTGATGGAGAAGGCCTCGGCCAGGAACTGGTACGATCGCATCGACGAGCATGTGATACTGGGAGCCCTGCCCTTCCGCAGCCAGGCCAATGACGTAAGTAGCAAGGATTAGTAGTAAGTCAGGAATCCTTCTAAATCCGTGTTTAAACCCGCAGCTGATTGCAAAGGAAAACATGAAGGCGGTGGTGTCGATGAACGAGGATTACGAGCTGACCGCCTTCTCCAACAACACGGAGAAGTGGAGCAAGCTGGGCATCGAGTTCCTGCAGCTGGCCACCACGGACATCTTTGAGTCGCCCAACCAGGAAAAGCTTTTTCGCGGCGTGGAGTTCATGAACAAGTTCCTGCCCCTTCAGCAGAGGATTGGCGGTCTGAGTTCCTCTCGGTTGCCGGAAAACGTAGGCTCCGTTTATGTACACTGCAAGGCGGGCAGGACGCGCAGTGCCACATTGGTGGGCTGCTACTTAATGATGGTGGGTTTATATTTAACTTGAAGAAGACTTTCAAGAGCTCATGACTTGTTTACTTTACAGAAGAACGGCTGGAATCCGGACCAGGCGGTGGACCACATGCGCCAGTGTCGGCCACACATTCTGCTGCACACCAAACAATGGGATGCCCTCCGGTTATTCTACACAAACAATGTGCAGGCCAAGTCATGACCAAAACCTGACAAAAGCCAACATTTATTGCTTACAGTAGATTACCATACGTAACAAAGGTGGTGCCTGTTACCGAACTATTTTAGTGCTGATTTTCTTGTTAAATATACAATTTTCTACAAACGAACAATGTGCATTTGTTACTTTTTACAATTGTTTATTTACTGCTTATCGCGAAACTATGAATAAATAACTGGTGTTTCGTGGTTCTTCAACTGGTCGCTCTCGACTTTTAAGCCTTCTTCTCGGCATCCTTACCCTTGATGGCCCAGAAGCGTTTGATGCCATTGGCCAGACCCACGTCGTTCTGGATAAAGTAGAAGAGACCACCCAGCGTGGCCACCGATAGGATGATCAGTGCAATGTGGGCCACTTTGGGCAGGACGTTGCCCACGACAGAGGGCCGCATGTAGTCCACCACCATGGCTTCAACGCCCCTGTAAGTTTAAAAACAAGAAAATTAGTAATACTTTTTTTTATTATAGATAGGTGTAGAAAAAAATGGGATACTCTTTTACAAAAGGAGTAGATTTTTATTTATTAAAAATTACATTCTTTAAAATTTATAAAAGTTTGAATTTTTGATATTTAAGAATTCACATTTTCTTTGCTTTACATATGTTTATATACTCTTTATAATTCCGTTCGTGCTAGCCGCAAAAATACCTTTCTCTTATAACATTAAAATAATATTTATATTGTTTCTTGGTTATGAGTATAAAATTTCAAATAAGAAAAGTCTTAAACCTAGAAAGCAATTTGTGTTTAATTTCTAGATAATAAAAAAATATATATGGATGGCGGAGTAGATACTTACCAGTGAGTGTGGATGACGACAGAGATGGCCAGGAGGGCGTCCAATACCTGGGATGGGGCAATGAAGGCAGCTGGGATGACAGCCAGCAGGCCGGCGGAAACAATGCGCTCGATGGTCCACAGCAGGGTGTGACTCGATTCGGCGGATGCCATGCGCGGCGCACTCACGGAGATCTCACGGCGTACAACGGGCTGCAAAAGCAGGTGGGGATTGGCATTAGCTGTGTGCCCATCTGGATTACAATTTCCAAACACATACCGCAGCAATCTTGGCCAAAGCCAGGGGCTGGACCAGTGTCCGGCGCTGAGCATTAGCCACCAAAGTGGAGTAGCTCTTCAGGGGCGTGATGCGGGCCGACTTGACGAGATTTGCGGCTAAAAGCGGATACCAACAAACGGTTTGGTTATATAATAAAAGCTGTTTTACGGCTTATAATCGGGTAATTGACCAGCCCGGAGGTCCTTACCATTGCAACGGACAGCGCCACGCAGGACCATCGAGAGGGACATTTTGGGATGTGTAAAAATTGAGAATTTGCAGCTCAAAATAAAAATTATATTGCTCCGTGAGACGTTTTGGGCGATTTGACTATGAAATTTCACAGCACTGGACTTAGAGCTGCCTGCTGTCTTCGATTTATCACTGTTATCGATATACAGTAACGCCTGAAATATTAGCACCGCATGAAAGTCAAAAAACTTTATTAATAGAGTTGAAAACTTCATAAATAATAGGTATTTTATCTATTGTATTCCAAATAAATTATAATTTACTTTTAGATGTTTTATAATTTGATTACTCAAATTAAGTGTGTGTATGTCACTTACAATTCTGATTTAATTATTTTATTAATTTAAAAATTTGCTTGAGACATTCGAAAGTTCACATTGTAAGGCACGCAATTAATCCTAAGTCACTATATATTTTTGTAAATTTGTAAATTTCGTTGGATGGAATTGGACGGAATAATTAAAAAATGCTTTGATCTTAATAAGCCACTAAACTAATGACCAGGGCGCAAGTCGTGATAATAACTCCAGTCAGT
This sequence comes from Drosophila rhopaloa, assembly GCF_018152115.1. NCBI lineage: Eukaryota > Metazoa > Arthropoda > Insecta > Diptera > Drosophilidae > Drosophila > Drosophila rhopaloa. The sequence goes on along the minus strand of NW_025335059.1, from coordinate 11,767,531 downwards.
TGTAAATCGAGCGTCCCTGCTCCTGCTCGGTAAAAGTCCCAGTCGAAGACCAAGTTAAAGGCGTCCGATGGCTTCCACGGGTTCAATCCATCATCGAAGAACATGGGACAGTCGTCGCGTTCTCGCTCGTACTCCACGGCATCGATAGCCACCGCAGCGCCCTCCGAGTGATTCCACGAGGTCACGTCCTGCTCCAGTTTGCAGAAGGCCCCCACAGCCTGCGACATGAGGACGCGGTTGAGATCGGCACGTTGGTAGACCCAACAGCGGTACTTAGACAGTGGATCCAAATCATCATAGGTAATTAGGTAGGACTTTAGATTCTCCTTCCAGAATCCAATGCATTTCATGCGATAATCCGGATCACTGTAGATATCAACAGGTCGACCCAAGTGATCCACGGACAGGCAATAGTTTTCATCCACCGCCAGTTCCTTTTGATCAGTATCGCACACTGACAAATCTGAGATGTTCTGCTTGCAATGAATATCAGGACGGGGACTTAGAGTGACACCACCAAGAATCCTGAAAGATATATGGTAAAGTAAAATATTTGCTTTTATTTAAAATAAAGGGCATTACAAACCTCGTTCTGAAGGGATGTTCTCCTCTTTGAGTAAAGTTGAATTTACCCGCAACGGGACACCGAACAGGAACTGGATTCCGGGCCAAAAAGAGGTCATATTTCCAGGCCTCAGAATTGGGAAACTGAACCCACGAGCAGACCGTGCTGAAATCGTCCTTGATCACGGCCAAACCCTTGCGGTAGCGAATAATGTTGTGGTGACGGGGCATAAAATCAAAGCACACGTAATCCTTTTGGCAACCATCGACAGTCAGGCGAGCCATCATAACACGATTGCCACGACGCTCCCGACACACATAGATTGTCTTACGATAGCGGGCCTTGTCCGGGTAGTAGGTCTCGTTGATGTGGGTCTCACTGATCGAGACATCGGCGTCGATGTTTGCCGTGTTCACCCATTCGCCGCTGAAGTTTTGAGGCAGCGTGCAGCCGGGTTCCACGAACTCCGCCTTTACGGGCGTAAGCTTGAGACGCTCGGGCGAGGTTTCTGGCGTTTTCAGGGTGTTGCACTCGGCAGTAATGGAAACACCCACGTACAGATCGTCGTCACGATTCTTAAGGAAGCATCGGTACTTCTCGTCCTTACGCGACTCCTTTGTATTGGCAACCGCAAAGTAATGGTTCTTGCCCACAAACCAATCGCCCAGACAGCTAAACTCCACAGTACCGGTGAATGTACCCTCCATGCCCTCGCACTGCTGGTAGGTAACGTTGAACTTTTGGTTCTGGATGAGGAACTGGGTGCCCGCTGTTTGGCAGGACTGAATGCGAGCATCCGGCTTGTCGCACACGCCAGTGAAGCGGAAACGGTTCTACAAAAATACAAATTTCGGGTCTAAGTCAATTGTTTTGCAACTAATTTCCAAGCTGGTAGGTAATACCAAGATGTTTTCTGGTTTCAATTTAATAAGTTAAACAATGAACACAGGATTAATCATTTGGTATGTTTAACTTCTCTTTGCTTGACCAGAACGTCAGCCTTCTCAAAAATTGGTTTGGACACACTTCGTGCCCTAACTTAGGATATATGTTTTGGCCAACAAAATATTAGAGGGACCACCAAGAGTTAAGCCCAATCTACGGATCTACAGTACTAACGCATTGAAAACACACAAGTGATTCGAAAACATGCATAGTCCCAGTCCCAGCCAATTTATTAGGCTTTACGTTGCCGAACTCACCTGGTAGGTGAAGTGCCAGACCCCCTCCAGCGAGGAGCGGCAGTTGATGGGCACGAAGTTCTCATTGAAGAGCGTGATTAGCTGCTGGTCGTCCTTGATCCCGCGACAAACATACTCAACGGTGGGCTCCTGGCCATCGGGTATGCCCAGGCACGGGCCCTCAAACTTCTCGAACACGTTCACGGTGCGGATGATGGTGCGGACGCAGTGGTAGCAGTTTTTGGTGCGTTCCTTAAAGACGAATGAGTACTCGTCGCCCCTATGGCGCAAATAGTTGATGCATTGGCCCCTGCTTGACATCGAGGTGGCGTCGATCACCGTCAGCGTGGGCAGGCCTGTTTCCCAGGAGAACCACGATCCCTGCAAGATCTTCGGTATGATGCAGTTGTCCCGCTGTATTTGATTGTACTGGCCGAGAGCTGGAAATAAACAAACGTGAATTTCGGGTGGCCAATTCCCATGATTCACTTGGAGCCTTGGGTGTGGCTTGTAAATCAAATCACTGACCTGAGCCCAGGAAGCCCGCTAGGCAGATTGCGCCCAAGTAATAATGCATTGTGAGTTTGGTATCTTTAGACCTAACAACTAAACATAGTTTTTAGTGTTTCACTACTTTATTAAAGTAATTAAAAACAGTTTTACTCTTAAACAATTATAAAAGACGCAACAAACACAAGTTACAGATAGCCAAGCCGACTTGTCCAACACTGACAACACTAGTAAAGAACCAACTTGCAATACTGATACCCATCTCGGATTTGTATTTATCGATTAATTATCTACAAACAGTTATTTTTTGAATTTAAAACTATGAATAATTAAGGAAAACTATTTATAAAAGTAAACTTTTTTTAAAAATGTAACCAAATGATAAATCAAGAGATTTTCTGGCTGTTTATTTATGTACAATACGGCCGTCAAAATTTTGTATGAACCTTTTAAATTATCAGAAGGAAATAGCAACCTATCATATATGGAACGACTGTCGTTGTTTTCCTACTCAGGAACAAATCAACCAATTTTTACAATTAAAATAATCTAGCTGATCATTGATGGATAAATTTACTGAAAAATTACGGTTAATAACAATAGTTTTTACGTTTTATCATATGTATTGATTAGCTTTTTTCAGTATATTTGTGGCGCACGGAGCGCACCATAATTTTATAAGAAAAATTACTGTAAAAGTTTATTCAACCAACAAAAATTTGTTTTGCCTTTATTATTAGTATTTTAGCCTTAATCTAGCATCTTTACGACAGAAAACCAGACAACAAAGAGCTGTAAAACATTAATCCTCCGACATGATTTTATAAATAATTATGCAAGTTGATGTAATCGACTTATATTTCAATTTCTTATAAGTTTAAGAATTATGTAAATATTATGTGATTTGTTTTTATTTGTTGTATGGTGAAAATTGTAATTTAATCTAATCGGAAATATTACAATGTATAATATAAAAGCCTTAGTTTTCAATTATAGTATTTAATTAAAATCAAGCTCAAACGTTTTATTATAGAAGTTCGAAAGTTTTGTGGCTTGATAATTTTCAAGCACGGGAGGTTTTACTAAAATTTTAAAAATAGATTGGGCACTATTAGAGGGTTAACGCTGTCTGGGACGACAGAAACGAGCACATCGACCTTTACACGAACGCCCCCGCAATTATTCACCCGACTGCAGTTTGGACCTTCTCGTCACCTGTTCCTAAATAGCACACCGATTTTCACAAGTGGCGCAGCTAATCGGGTGATTGGTGGTGCGATTATGATCTCTGGCCAGATACAATTGGAATGTGATTCACATGCACGGAGTTCCTAAGCTGCTTATATAGTCCGTTTTGAACTTTGGAGCCCCATACCAGTATGAATGGCGTGTCTGCTGATAAGTCCGGCGAAGTGTCTAGGTGCATGGTGTTAGTGCTGGTGCCTCCATCCGCGCCTTATCAGCCGGGGTCAGCTCAGAGTTCCGAGCATGATCAGACTGCCCGATTCGGGACCAAGTCTATATGGGAGCAGCTCGATCGGAGGCCTGCCAGTATCAATTCAGCCGGTGCCAGCAACAGTTCACAGCGATCCGATTCCGTTTCTCCAGTAAATCCACACAAATGGGTTAGTGACACGCGCTGCCTGGGAAGGTTATTCCTCTAACTTTCCGATCCCTTCAATACCACTTAGCAACTGCAACCAGCGGCAGTGGACTCCATCTGGAGGCCATCGATCGCCTCGGCTCCATTCCCCTGGTGGAATCCAGCGTGAAGCGAGTTGAGAACATCTACGACAAGGTCAAGAACAACAATAGGCTCTTCTCCTGGTACTTTGAGACCGCCGAGGCTACCATCTCCGCGGCCTACGACACCGTCCAGCCGGCCGTCAAGCTTTTCGAGCCCTCCATTCGACGCCTGGATAACGTGATGTGCAAAAGCCTGGACATCCTGGAGCAGCGCATCCCACTGGTCTACCTGCCGCCCGAAATGGTAAGTAAACGTCCCCGGCCACTGTCCCCCATTCGCTGACAAAAGGGCATCATTCTCTGCTTGAAGATGTACTGGAACACCAAGGAGTACATGTCGGATCATCTGGTGCGTCCGGTCCTGAAGCGCGCCGACTCCGTCAAGCAGATTGGGAACGCGGTGCTGGAGAGCCCACTGACCACCTATGCCGCCGAGCGCATTGATGGCGCCTTTACAGCCGGCGACAAGTTTGTAGACAAGTATCTGGTGCCCATCAGCACGGATCAGGATCAAACAGATGGTAAGTCCTTGGGTTACCTTATTTAGAAATAGGGGAATAGGGTTGGTCCAAATTTTAGAAAACAAACTTAGATTTTCTAAACTGTGGGTCCACATTTCTCAAAAAAAAACTTTAGCTATGAATAGAATATTAATTAAGAGCTAAATTCTTTAAAAATAGTGCAATCTCAAAAATATATTCCATTTTCTATTTTCTATTTTTTTAATTCTGTATTATTCAAAATTATTGTAGTTCAAAAATTGCTTTTGACCCTGGATGGTCATACTTCGTCAATTCGACTGCACTTGACTCGAATGTTTGGCCAAAAAAGTTAGTATGATAAATAATATTTTAAAAATATTAAGACAATTTATATTTTTTTAAGTAGATTTAATCGAAAGTTTTTACTTTACACCTAAAAACTTTTAAAAAACCAATAATTTGGAATTTTTGTACAACGATAAGTCAATACTCATAATGAGAAAGATATATATTTTTTAAATGAAATCGAACAAAAGCTAAATCATTTTGAAAATCAGCCTCCAGGCAAATCGATTCACCCTAAGGTGCACTCATAGTTTATTTTTAAATGGCGACGTCGTCGGGGAGGTTATCACTTGGGAACTGCGAATTCATTCGAATCCGCAGCTAGTCGTGATAAGCCTTGGTCGGGATCCGCCGAAATCCGCTCCCGCGGTTACACAAAAAATACAAAAATCAAATTCGCATGGAGATGGGCGAACTCACAAATTCCGAATATCCGCTTTGCAGCCCCGCAGGAGGATGATAACGAGGCGGTACCGGACGAACGGGGCGCCCTCAAGGCGATCCATCACGGTCAACGCTTCTCCCGCAAGTTGAAGCGCCGCCTCACCCAAAGAACCATTGCAGAGGCGCGGGCCCTGAAGAAACAGAGCAAAGAGGCCATCCATGTGCTCATCTATGCGGCAGAGCTGGTCAGTATAAATTGCAATTGATAAGAACTAGTCATTTAGAAAAATACATGTATGGGTATACAAATACCTATGTATGTGCTTTAGGCTTGTCACGGCTTACTATCTTGAACCAAAGAATTCGCGCTCGATCTTTAAATCTAAAGAATCCCGGAAATAATTAATTTTTTTATATCTACGATACAAGGGATTTTTAATGATAAGAACCATATTAATTTATATAGTCTGAACAATATGTAGTTACGGCTCGGTTTTCGCTATATATTAGATATTTTAGATAAATAATTTGTATCCTGCTTCTTAAATATTAATATGTGATTAAGCCTTAATATACTATGATATCATACATCAAATTGTTTCTATAGATTGCCACCGATCCCAAGCAGGCCGTTCAGAAGGCCAAAGAACTGTGGATTTATCTCAGTGCGGATGAGCCTGAGAATCAGGCAAGGCCCGCCACTTTGGAGCAGTTGATAGTGCTCCTGACCCGCGAATCGGTCAGACGAGTGGTGCATCTGGTGAATTTTAGCGCTCATGTGGCAGCCAATATACCCAGGTTAGTTTAGAAGAATGCAGATCCATAACTTTTAAAACTAAGCCGTACCTTATCCTGACAGAAACCTGGCGCACACGACCACAGAGGTGGCCCACCAAATCATATACATCAACAACCGCATAATCACAATATCCCGGCTGGACAAGGTGAAGACTCTGTCCAAGGAGGAAGCTGAATCTCTATTCAAGCGCATGCTGGCGTTCTACGGCAGTCTACAGGGTCTGACTAACACCTACCTGGTAAGGATATCATTAACGATTCAATTAAACTGGAAGATCATCCAAAATATATACCGTAGGAACGTGTGGCAAGCTTCTTATCCGGACGCATGGAAGCCGAGAAGGTGACGGGCAGCGACAGCGCCAATTCCAATCACAGTTCCTCGCGGAGACGGCAGGAGCAGAATCATTACTCAGCCACCCACAATAACATCAACGGCGTCTACTAGCATTGAATTTTTTATTGCTATCGTATTCTTATTTCTTATGATAGAGTTCTGTTTCTCCGTACATATACGCACAATTCACTAAACGATATATTTTTTTTACAAAATGCATTTGCCAGTAATATAAGCCCAATATCAAATCAGACTAACATTTTTCATTGAAGAACAGAATCATGGCAAGTGAAGCGTTGGGAAAGTTCTTTTTTTAATGCCAGAGTGCAAAAATTATACTCATTAATATGGTACAGGAGCGAGTCCCCGGCAACGGTGTACGGTCAACATCCTCGGAAGTGGAGTTGGATAATAACGCACTATCAGATGCACAAAGTCATGGTTCAGATAGTCATCCACAGAGGGCATGTGCTTTTTGATAAAGACTCTATCAATATGGATGAATGGGCCGGCTATAGGACAGGCCTTTCGTGGAACATTGTTCTTAAGATAGTTTAGCATCAGATCCTCGGCCTGCTCAGGCTTGACACTCGAGTTCCTGCAGCGGTCCAACACTCCGAGTTCTCTAGCGACCGACATTTGAAAACTTCCCGATTTATAGAATTTCTCTTCCGGATGGTTGATCGCGAAATAGGGTCCCACGGACTTAATATTGCCATCCTTGTCCGTGATGAAACAGGCAAAGTTTAGTATTAAATCCGTTTCAGGGTCAGAGCCAGAGTTGTCCATATCTATCCAAACTATATCCGTGCTCATTTTGCCAACTGTATAGTGAGCAGCTTTTATAAAAAGTGGTCAAGCAAAGCGAACTGCATGCTCATAATGATTAGATAAGAGCCGGTGGTCATAAAGATACCTTTCGAGTTCTTTATTTATACCATTTTGTGAAGTACCCAGCAGTCAATATAGCACTTCTGTCGCATTTCAGAATTGATTTTATATACATCTGAATTTACTAAGAAAAACAGAATAAAACTGCATTAATTTACTTTAATGGGATTGGTCTATGTAACCAAAAGGAGATTGCAATCCTAACGTAAGTCTTAAGTCCTTGCGATAATTTATTTGAAGAAGTTGGCTTTGTAATACTTGAGCTCGCTGACGCTCTCGAGAATGTCATCTAGGCTGCGATGGGCGAATATCTTCTTGGGAGCAGCCTTCTCCACGTCGGGACGCCACCGCTTGGCCAACTCCTTGATGGTGGACACATCCACGATGCGGTAATGCAAATACTCATCCACCGATGGCATAAATCTCCTGATGAATAGTCGATCCATGTAGACAGAGTTCCCGGCGAGGGGGCAAACGCGCTTTGGGATGTTTCTCTCGAGATAGGACAGCACCATATCGGAGGCCTGTTCGGGCTTCACATCCGAGCTCTTGCAGCGATCTACCAGCCCAGATTCGTAGTGGTGCTTCATGCACCACTCGTTCATGTTGTCGTACACCTCCTGAGGATGGTTTATAGCGAAGCAGGGACCCTCGGATTTTAAGTTCAAGTCCTTGTCCGTGATAATGCAGGCCACCTCCAGGATTTTGTCTCTTTCTATGTCTAAACCGCTCATCTCCAGATCCATCCACACGATATCCGTGTCCAACCCACAAACACTCTGATTGCTGCTCATCCTTCCTGTTGAATTGCGAAGGGCAGAGCACTGCGTTTCCAGAATCCGTCGACTTACAAGCAATCCCAAACGCTGTAGTTGGTGGAGCATTTATTATGTTGCTTAAATGTTTTAACAAGTAGATTCTTTGATAAGAATAACATGTGCAGGTGCTTACTGCAATGACATTTTACAACACCAGAAGTTGAAAGATAGGGGGATTCGTGAAAATTCACAAAGCTAACAAAATTAAAAGAATTCTTTTTTTATAACGGTTGTTCATAAGATTAAGTATATAATCTTAAAAAATAAGATTTTCAATTTAATATTTTGTATATTTATATATACTTTTGGGATAACGGATTTAGTTTGAGTCACTAGCGTAGTGGTATTTCAGGACAAATCTGCCACGGTCAAACTTTTGACCCTATAACGGCAATTTCCAACACTGCACTGGTACAGACCTTGCATTTTTATCAAAAATTGTTGGTAGGGAAAAGAAAACGCAAAAGCGTTGCTATTGTCGCAGCATGTCCTCCTCATCGACCAGAGACCAGCCGGGAACTTCCCATGAGACATTCGAGGACTTTTATTCAGAAGTAAGTGTGGCGGGCGGTACCGCAGGCTTAGTTTTAGACTGGGCCCGAGTCTGGCTCCTCCCATTCGGAACCGCTCTAACTAAACTAAACTATTAATATTATTTACACTTGAGTAAACGATTTTGTGCCTATATTGCAGGTGAAAGAAATTGAAAAACGTGATTCAGTTTTAACTCCTTCTCAACAAATTGATCGTTTACTTCGTCCAGGTTCAACTTACTTCAATCTCAATCCGTTTGAGGTGCTCCAAATCGAGCCCGAGGTCGAGGTGGCGGACATAAAAAAGCGCTACCGCACCTTGTCGATCCTCGTCCATCCAGATAAAAACCCCGACAACCAGGAGCGCGCTCAAATGGCATTCGATATTGTGTCGCGTTCCTGGAAAATCCTGGAGAACGAACTCACACGCAAGAGGTGTCTGGAGGTGTACGAGGAGGCGAAGGGGCGAACGGATCAAATGGTGAGTCTTAAATCCTAAAGGACCTATAGTCCGCCGGTGTGGAAAGCATCCATGTTAAGAACCTCCATATAGTAGTATTGTGGAGATATGTAACTCTCTGTGGGAGGTTATTAGATTTGAATTCTATTTCGGTAAAAAATGTAGTAAATAGCTATGTATCTTTTATAATCTTTTGAGAAATATTAATAATTTCATTAATCTTAAATTGTCCGAAATTATCGTCACAAGACACAAGATATAGGCATCCAAGTATTTTGAAGCAGTAGAAATAGACAGATTGTGATCTAGAATATATTTGCTTCTTTGGGTCGAATATGTCTCCCTCTAGAAAGGTATAAAAATAGAAATCAAACTATGCTTAGATTATTCTTGTGTAAAGCTAGATGGATTAATGGCATGCATCAGAATAAATAAAAATCTAGTTCTTAAGAGTTTTTTCTTATAAAAATGCATATAATATAATATTATTTTTTTGCTTTCTAGATTGCAGAAAAGCGAAAAAAGCTTAAAAAAGAGGGACGGCCAACTGAGCCAATACCCGAAGACGATCCCACCAAGTACAAGCACGCCATTTACGTGATGGTCATGAAACTGTTCGCAGACATGGAGCGCCGGCGGCAAAAGCTCGATCAGCGCGACCAGGAGGAGCGCAAGCGGAAGCGCGAAACGGAGATTGAGGAGGAGGAGCGAGTCAAGGCGGACAGAGAGTGGCAGCAGAACTTCGAAGAGTCGCGCCAGAGCCGCGTTAATAGCTGGCATGACTTCCAGTCCGGGGCCGGCAAGTCCAAGAAGGCTAAGAAACAAAAGCATATGACTGGCATGATGGTGCCGCCCAAATTCAAGCCAGAATCACGATAATACTGCTTCCCAGCGCGGCGTCGCTCCTCCACTATCGCCAGACCATCTCCGCCTCCACGCGTCGCGTTGCACATAAATATTTTTACATTTTTTATAAGTATCCTTTGGAATTGTAATTGACACGTGCATAATGTATAGATGTAAGAAATCACATTTCTGTCTTGTCTTTCCTCTCACGATGGCGATGGCTCGGTCAGCTTCTCAGACTACAGTTCCGTGTATAGGGATGCGGTGAACACAATGTCACGCTTGATTGCCGCCGACGCCTCCTCCATTTTGGACTGCAGTCCAGGATTGCCGATTCGTATGGCGGCCGTTTTTACATCGCGCAGGGTTTCGTCCAGCTGCTGAATGCAGCGCACAATGATGCCCTCTTGCACTTCAGTCAGCTTCATAATCTCGGCAAATGGCTGTGGATTAGGTTGAGTAGACAGTTATGGGCCACACATTTTGGTAAAGTAGATAAAATAATGAAATTCTTACCTTGTTCTTGGCCCATTCGTAGACCACCTCGAGCAGGCCGAAATTTAGACGATTTTCGGCCTCTATTGCAGCCTGGAAGCGCTGCTCCTCGGCCAGAATAGTATCGTTGATTTGCTCAAAGGCCGCCACGCACTTCTTTAGTGGCTCTGGAATGACCGGCTCACCCTGGATCTTTGCCTGAAAGACTAGGCCAGAAAGCAAGGCGGCAATCTCAGCCGGCTCAAGGTCATTAAACATGTTGCATAGAATGAGCTCCGTGATCAGCAGCTCGTTCTGACCCATCTCACAGGCCACCTTGCCCTTAAGTGTGACCTCGTCCAGTTCATCTATGTATTTGAGGGCCCGAAGAACCTGCAACTTGTTGCAGTAATCCGGATAGAGGGTTAGGTTCTTGGCGGAGTTCTTAAAGCGCAGCTCCTCGATGTGAATCTCCAGCATGCGCCGCTCGTAGACCTTGGCGAACTCCTGCTCGAAGCCGGCAATGTTGGTATGCGGCAGGAAGTCGCCCACCTGGCGGAACAGGTGATCCACATAGTTAAGCATGGCCACCTCGCTGTCTGCGTTCACGTTTATCTCCTTGGATAGGTTTACGTACTTGATGTTTTCTGGGTTTGCATTAAAACTCTCATTAAGCTGGTGCAGCTCGGTCACAGCTTTGACCACGGTTCCACCGGGCGGGGTGTCTTTGAAGCGTTCCAGCTGACGTTGCTCCCAGTTACGGATAATCACATCTGCATCGACTTTAAATGAGTTCTTGGTGATGCTGATAATGTCCATGGCCTTTATGTCCAGCACAGTGTGCCCTCCAATGCCCTCTGGCTGAAAGATTTTGTTCTTGGGCGTCAGAGAGAGTATTTTGTAGTAGAGCTCGCCCCGCTGGAGACTGTCACTTTCCTTTGTCTTAAACTGGTGGTCCAGCACAAGCACCTTATAGACGGTATCCTTGCCTGGGACGGATTTGGTGTTGAGTAGAACGGCCAGCTTATTGTAGTGCTTGCCCTGGGTGATGACAATGACGCGGCCCACCTTCAGTTCCTTCTGGATCTTGGCCTGGGTTACAATGAATTTCTGAAAGGAATAAACTAGATAAGAGCAAGTACTGCTGTCGTGCTCAAATGTGGACTCACCATGATGCGGTGCTTCTCCTTCCAGTACTCCACGGCCTTGTCGTAGAAGTTTACGAGCGGCTGCAGATGATCGCCGAGATTTGGGAGCATGGCAAACTTGTCCTCGGCCAGGCGCAGCTGCTTCTGCTGCGTGGGTAACTGCAGCTTTTGGTTAAACTCCTTAAAGCTGAACTGCATGATATCTTCCACTTTGATGCTCTCGATGCGCAGGCAAGTGAGGATCACGGCATAGCGCAGGATGAACTGGGACTGCAGCTTCTCGGGTAGGCCGAGGATCATCGGGCGCAACTCCATCGACGGCGGCACATTACTCTTGCACAGCAAGATCACCGTTCCCGTCTCGTCATGTCCACGTCTGCCGGCCCTTCCGGCCATTTGAATGTACTCTCCCGGCTTTAAATTTCGCATCTCAAGACCGTCAAACTTTTTGCAGGAATCAAAGACCACCGTGCGAGCGGGCATGTTAACGCCCATGGCAAAGGTCTCGGTGGCAAAAAGCAGCTTCACCAGTCCATTTTGGAAGAGCATCTCAACGATCTCCTTGAGAATGGGTAGTATGCCGCTGTGATGCACCCCAATGCCCCGCTCCAAAGCGTCTTTGAGTACGAGCACCTGTGGAATAGTGCGATCTGGAGGCTTCAGTTTTGCTAGGCACTGCAGGAAGAACTTCTGCACTGCACCCTTCTCCTTTTCCGTGTTGAGATCCACCGACTGCAGAGCGGCCACATTGGAGTCACATCGATTCCGGGACAGAGTAAAGGCCACCACGGGCATCTTGTTGTTCCGCCGCAGAAAGTCAATTAGTCCGATCCAAGTGTACTGCTCCTGCTTGGCATTCACGTAGTTCTTGGGACCGCCTCCGCCACCCTTGGCCTTGCCCTGTATCTCCTTCTTGCGCTCGACAGCCTTCTCGTAGTTACCTTGCAGATATTTTCCCTGGGCGTCCACCAGCAGGAAGATGTCGTCACGGCTCTTACCGCCTGCACCAGTGTAGAGGAAGTGCGTCAATGGCACTGGTCTTTTCAGAGTACTGATCACATATACCTTCCTCTTCTTGGTGCTCCCAACCCAATCCGCCAATTCCATGGTATTCGGCACAGTTGCACTTAACATTATAATATTGACATGGTCTGGCAGGAGAATGATCACCTCCTCCCAGACGTGACCTCTCTCAGGGTTGTTGATGTAGTGTACTTCATCGAAGATCACCCACTCTAAGTCTCTGGTGACTTCGCTGCCACAGTACAACATGGAGCGCAGGATCTCAGTGGTCATAATCAGACAGGAGGCGGTGGGCTCTATCTGCAAATCTCCTGTTATCAGACCTACGTCCTTGAAGGTCTTGCGGAAGTCGCGGTACTTCTGATTGGACAGCGCCTTGATCGGTGACGTGTATATGGTGCGGGTGAGATCCCGCTTGGACAGGGCGATGGCGTATTCCGCTACCACAGTCTTTCCGGCGGAGGTATGAGCTGCCACAAAGACGTACTGACGCTGCTCCAGCTTGAGAATGGCCTGCTTCTGAAAGACGTCCAACTCGAAGGGGAATTCCATGGCCGGGCAGGGTATTTGCTCCTTAAAGTCGTTGATCGGATGGCTGATGTCCACCATCTCGGCCCAGTCGCTCTTGAAGCTCTTCGTGGTAGTGGAAATGTTGAGCACTGGTTTTAGATCTGCCTTCATGATCTGATCGTCCACGTCCTGAAACTCTTCTGAGGGAAATTGGACATTCCGCTGGCCGGGACTTTGAGTGACTCCAGAGGAGATTGGTTCCTCAGTGCGGGTGAGTTTCATCCATTCCTGAACGTCCAGGTCCTGCTCGAGGTTTTCTAGTAAATCCACGTTACTTGGATCAGAAACCACAGGCGGCAGAGAAACAGGCTGCGACTCTGAGAAGTCATGACCTGATGTGAAGCCTGGAGGCACCGTCAGCAGTTTGTCTCCGAATTGGAAGTTGTCCACATCCAGGTCGGCAATCTGCTGCCGCTGCTCGTCGAATCCGCCCGGCCAGAAGGGAAAGTTCGAGTGGGAGCCACGCGTTGCCTCCTCCAGCAAGCCCGGCTCCCGCTGCATGGACATCGAGTTGTTGGCATTGGCGCCCACATCTTCCAGGTCCACCTCGACGAACTCCAGTATCTGGCCGCTCTGATCCCGGCGTGGAGTCAGTTTGGTGCTCCCGGGACAGCGGGGTACATGCAACAGGCGCATAGGATCAAATTGACGCGGCAAAACATCCGGCATTGGGTTGTGCAGCGACAGTTCCGGGCGCAGGATGTAGTTGCGCAGCCTCTCCAGGTTGTCCTCGCCCCTAATCTCACTCATTTTATTCGTTCGTTGCTAGCAAAAAAAAGTTTGTTTAGCATTTACCAAAAAGCCAAGCAAAAGACAAACAAAAGAATGGGAAAAGCATTTTGATAGCTGGTCACCCTATAAACCGGTAATCAGTTGCGTTCCGAATTCCACTAAATATGTGGTAATTTTTCGACTTGAATTAAAAATAAATAAGTTTTTTCTAAAAAGTATTAGCCCCAGAGACAATTTTTTCGTGGGCTAGAAAAGTTTTTATATATATTGGTGAATTAGTCGTGTGAATTATTTATGCAATACGAACACTTTGGAAACAACTCGTAGTATTATTTCTTAAGACCGATTTTAAAAACTTGTAGTTTTGTAAATAAAAAACTAGTGAGCTAGTGAAAAAATAAGTTTATAATAATATATTTATATGTACTACATAAGAGTAAGACCAGTAATGAATATTCGTCACCTAAGTGACAGCTGATCTGGGCAACTCCTGCTCATCTCTAATGCACTGTTAAAATACATAAATGGCACGCTGTAAAGAATCAGGTTTTCCACACGGAATACTAATGAATCTGGTTACTTTTTGCGGAATACCTCGACCTTGAGGGGGTGGCACTTGTCGTCTGGCACCTCGGCGCCCACCTGGATGGAGACATCTCCCTGCGGACAGGCGCTCAGGGCCACCAGCAGATTCATGTCGGCCACGAACTCAATGAAATCTCCCTTGCGGGCGGGACTTGGCTTGCAGAAGTACTGATGCGTTTCCCGGGTGAAGCCAGTGCACATGAAGATGTTCCACACGTCGTGCACATCCTGCTCCGTCAAACCGCGCTCCTCCACCACCGCCTTGACCAGGGAGCTGTGGCAGCTGCCAACCCGATCCTTGCCCGTGATCAGCTTGTATGTGTAGTCGTCGCATCGAGTTCCGATCACATCGTGTAGAGCACCTCCGTCCTCATCGATCCCGTAGGCGGCCAGGGAGTCGAACACGAAGGTGGCCATGGGACGCAGGTGGGGCAGGCAACTCCACAGACGATCGTAGACGCTCAAGTGCGACGAGTGCAACTGCCTCGTCTTTCCCGAATAAAAGCGCTCGGCGGTATTCTCCAGGTTCCAGAAGTTCATGTCGCCCACCTGGGAGCCCTCGTGGACGGTCACTCGGCACAGGTCGCCCGTCTGCATAGTCCAGGTACGGGCCTCCCGCTTGGGCACCACCAAAGTCTCCACCAAATCGCCAGTCAGGGCCTGGAAGCGCTTATCCTGAAATCTCCCAAAACTATTAGTTCACTGTGGTATCTTATTCCAGGGGTAGAAAGTTATCTATATAGAATTTAAGCTTAAAACTTGAGGTTATCATGATTTATAATTATTTTGAATTTATTATTTATTTTTATTCGCTTATTATCTAATGAAACGTACTTTTTCGAGATGGTCAAAATTATTTTTAAACCCATAGACCCAAGAAAATACGCTTGTAATTCAATAAAGATTACTTATCACCCAAACTATTTATGAAAAAAAAACACATTGGCAAGCCACACCTGTACGTATGCCAGGTTAACTTACATCGTATTCCTCCTTAGAAACAATTGAAGCCTCTGGTTTATCGTAGCAGACTACTGGCGAGTGAGTCTCAAATGTACGGGGCTTTGGCATTGCGTCCACACCAGGAAGCGGGAGCAGGGGTTTCAGTTGTAGCAGAGGAAGCCATGGCTACAAAGAATAGTGTTCCACTAAATTCAACAGGTGGGCAGCCTCTTACACTCACCTTTTCCAGCAAGTAAATACGTTGTGGTCTTATCAGCGGACAAATGCCAACTGATCTAGCTTTACACCTAGATGGATCAGGTTAGTTTCTGGTAGAGCTTTCGATAGACACAGCTTTGCTCGATCGGCTTTTAAAATATTAGAGCACGTTTATCGTTGTTAAAAACAGAGTTTATTTATTTATTTTAATACTAAATTTATGAAATTCGACCGAGAGCGATCAAACTGGAATCAAAAAAAATAAATCAACAAAAATCTATTATTCTTCTGGTATGGTTTTTTATGACGAAACATTTCTAAACTATATAGCAATCATTAATACATAATGCCGTTTTCGAACCTATCCTACAGCTGGCTTTCTTTCGTGTGCGAGGGAGATGCTAATCAATTGATTATACCTAAGTTAATTCGAACCTAAACTAGACATTGTATCTTCAAGCTTTTTGTATTTTCTGCTCCTATGTCTCCATCATGGTGACCTGTTGCTGCTGCTCGCTAAATGGTGGCTCGTTCTCGATCTTGTCCAGCAGTTCCTCCAACAAAATGCGCAGCTCCTTCGAGGAAAACTCCTGCGGCAGTGGAAGACGCTCCAGCGCCACTTTCAGCACAGATGATGGCTCCATCTCGGGGCAGACAATGCACATGCCGTGCACCAGACAGCTGAGACTCTGCGAGATCTCGCTCTGGCAGAGCCGGTGCTTGGAGGTGGGACACGGAAGCAGGCTTATGCGCGAGCAGAGTTCGCTCAGTTGCGGCTTCAAGTTCTCCCAGCGGGCATTGATATCCGCAATGTTGGTCACATTACGGATCTGCTTGAATTTGGCACTAATGTCGATAAAGTCCAGGAAAATCTGGCCCTGATTGGCCCAGTTGGGCACTCGGATGCTGCTGCCCTCGGTGTCCTCGAACTGGATAAGCAGACTGTGGAGATAATCCATTTTTCCTGGAAAGTAAAATTAAAAGAAATTTTATAGGAAAATAGGATCCCTTTTCTATTATAAACCTACCGTTTATGATGGCATCGGGTGCAATATATTGGAATATAATCTCGTGCGCCGGTCCGAAATGTTTAGCTTTTAACAAGTATTTAGCTTGAAGGTGCCGCTTTCCTGAGGCACCGGCCTTGACTGCCTTCGCATAGTCCACCCATGACATCGGAATACCCAACTCCTCGACGACAAAGCGCTCTTCCGCATTCAGTGGCACCTTTGCGGATACACTCACGTTCCGCTGCAGCAACTGCTGAACTGCTCGTTCCCTTTGTGGCCGCCGTTTGATGTGCAGCAGCACAAAGATGCTCCAATGCCATAGTCCTTCGTTCTCCAGCTGGCTAGCGAAATCAACCGAGAGACGCGCCTCCGTCAAAGGCGAACAGTGCCGATAGCCAAGAGCTCGCAAAGTTTGTAATAGCAACCAACTAAAATTAAGAAAAAGGTTTGTATATCGTACGTGATTTGACCGTTATTTAAACTCACCTTAGGCGGAAGTCCATTGGATCGGCAGTGTGTGTTATCGGATTGAGCGTCTCTTCTAGGGAGTGCGTTCGCTTCGAGTAAAGCTGGAGTAAGTGGTAGCGGAGGTCGTACACGGGTTTCTTAGTTTCAGTGGGTGCGTCCTTATAGATGGGCTTCGGTGGCTCTGCATAGCACTCCTCCGCTTGGAAAGCCTTGTTATAAGCAATAAGGGCATCCGTAATGGTAGAGGTTGGGGCTGTAAAGTACCACAGTTGCATGGCCAGCACAGTCAGCCAGTTGTTGTCCTCCAGCAAATTTATGGCCCCCTGGGAAGACTGCATCATGGGCACTCCGGCGGCAAGCATGTACATCTTAAGGCGCTCCAAGTCGATGTACTTGTCCGACTTGCTCTGCTGCCAAGCATAAAGCTGCTCTTCCATCAGCAACCGGAAGACAGCTCCTGAACTCAGTTGGGCTAGCACGAGAGCCAAGTTGGCGTCGTCATAGTTAATAGCCAACTCACAAGCCTCATTTACCCGGTGGCAGCTCAGCAACTCCAACATGTGATCCAAATAGGTGTGACTGCTTACCTTCTTCGAGAGCAGATCCTTACCCATCAGCGTGTTCTCAAGCCACTCGGATAAAAGATTGCGCCGGCACATGACCATGTAGTGAGAGTTCTTTTCCAGGTCCACTAGCTCATCGTGATCGCCCCAAAGTGCGAACAAAAGCGACCACACGGACACGGCATACTCCTCTTTCAAGCCAGCGTTCCTCTGCTTCAGCGACTCGGAAAAGTGCTTTGAAACCAGTTTTGTTCCACTGTCGGGATGTATCCATGGGCACTCACTGCCCTCCACCTCCACGGAGAGGCAGTCGCTCAGCTGAACCTGTAAATGGGGAACGATGCTCTCGCAAACGCCCTCGTTTCCTTTGACCATGTTAAACTGCACCAATTGCATTACATTGGGTGACATATCGCTGGACAAACGTGGCACAAAAACCATAGAGGCAGGCAGGAATGGTCCAGTAACTATGACCAACCAAAATTATTATTAAGTGACTCCTTTCGTTGGGAGGATAAACTTACATTCTTTGAGGTTGCGCATGTTGTTGTATGTGTTGGGTAACACCAAGGAGTTTTGCGGGCCAAAGCTCAGCTTGAAGCTGCGTCCCTTGTAAAATCCGAGATCGGCGATCCACTTATGACGCGTTTCATGAGCAATGGATCGGGGCAAGGGCACCGTGGTAGCGTGGACCTTAACCGGAGCGACTTTCGGTTTGCACACAAACTTGAAAGCTTTAACGACAGCCGACTCCGTCTTTTTATCCTTTACAGGTGCCACGATGCTGCCAGTGGCCATCGACGAGGTCTGAAAATTGTGCTGATGATTAAAAAGGTTTGAGGTGATTAAAATTTAAAAATTTACCCCGTCGTAGTTTGCATCGCACAACAGGCTGGCTTCAGAGACAGAGGATGAGACTGGCAGTGCAGGCGATGGGTGTCCAAAATCGTATTGACTGGAACTCTCGGAGGCTCCATCTTTCCAAGTATTGGACTCCACATTGAAGAAATTACGATGGCGAAGAAGCCGTCCAGTCGGTTCTGAAGAAAGTCGCCCATTATTTAAAGTTTAATGTTTTTAAAAATGTTTATGAATTGGTATTTCTTTATAATGATTCGTCTATGGTTTGAGCAAAATGAAAATGTTTTAATGATTAATTTTTTAAATAAACATATACAATTGAAAGACTTTAAAATGTATTATTTGCTTAAGCCTTTATTTCCTTGCTTAACCAACATTTAAGTAACATTATAACTTAAGAAATATGTAATATGTTTAAAAAGTATACGCTTTGATAAATATTGCGTAAGATCAAAAACTATTAAATATCTTGGAAAGTTAACATTTAATATGTAGTAGCTCAAACCATTAACAACAAAGCATACTCACTACAATAAATATACAAATTTTAAATAGTCGTTTGATTAAAAATATCAAGAGAGGGTCCACCTACCCATGGGCTCATCCTCGCTGGCATTGTCCTCCACAAAAAAGGACGACTTCATCAGCTGCATTTTATGCGGCTCATTACCAACCATATCCTGGGCCAGGGCAGCCGTGGGGCTGGTGATAGATGGCCGATTGCGCGGCACATCAAACATGGAGAAATCCGAGTTAGCTCCGGCTTGGAAAAATTCTGCGAATCCACAATTAGGCGAAATTCAATGGTTAAAGCCACAGGTGTTTACAGTATCTTCTTACGCGTTTTGTCCATTAACAGGAACTCGGCGGTGTCATCCATTGGCCGGAATCCGCTGGCCACTCCAGCGACCAAGGCCTTAGGATCCAGGTTACGGGCGGCCTCCTCTGAAATCTTCTGCGCCTGGCGAAGCGAGTTAAGTGTCATCTTTTCAGCGGTTGCCCGCTGCTGAGCTTCAAGAGCAGCCATTTTTGCTTTCTTGGGGTCGGTGGGCACCTCGTCCTCCTCGTCACTGTCGCCGAGTCCGTATTTGGAGAAGTGCTTGACGCGGAAGACCCAGCTGCCTGTTTCCGGGCGGTACTCAATAAAGCGCGTATCGTTCTTGTCACACACCCGACGCAGTTTGCCCTCCCAGTCCATTTCGAGCAGGCGTTGCGGCTCCTTGATGGCCTCGTGCTTAGTCTTGTCCAGAGGCCACACCTGGTCCAAAGTGACCTGCGCGTCTCGGTTCAGGCCATGACCGATGGACGGCTTATTGTCGTCGTCGGGATAAATGATGATCTCCTTGTTGCGAAAGTGAACTGAATATCGAGAAGAAATAATGTTTAAAATGAGGGGAATCCAATGGATATATAATCAAGTCCCTTACCGATCTCATCCAGGTTCAAACCAGCTACATCCATCTCTTTACCGAAGAAAACATTGCCGTAGCCCTCTCGACCCACAGTGAAGTTTGGAACCACACAGGATCCGTCTTCGGCAAGATAAGATCGCAGGTCGTCCAACGATGGAATTGTATAATAACCCATGCGACGCAACACAATGCCTGTGGGATGAGCCTCGTAGTCTGCCGCCTCAGCAGCGGCCGCCTCAATGGCCAGGCGGGAGCGGTTGGCCGTGTCTTCCGCCTCATGAGACCTGCTCGAGAGCACACTTTCGTTGGCCTGCTCCGAGGTGAAAGTCTCACGTCGGGCAATGGTACTAGCCTGATCCTCGAACGGGTTTTCTGGGATGGTAGATACCGAGAGGCGAACGGTGGATGACGGTCGGTATGTATCCAGCGCCTTGCGCGGCACCAGCTCGTTGAGGGTGCTGTTGTGGGGCGATCCCTGGTCCATTCCAGTCTGAATGTTATGCTGGCGGACCTTCTCCAGGTTGTTTGGATGCAGCCATGACTCCCGACGACTAATATCCTGACTGTCGCGGCTATCCCGACCATTTGGCGCTCCAGGGGAGTTTCCTGCTGGTGGCAGTGGCTCACTAGGAATGGCTCCGCTGAAAGATTCGCGTTCTTTGCTCGGAGTTGCCACTTTGGGGCGAGACTGGGGTGTGCTAGGACCACTGCCGATCGAGTTAGATGGGTTTCCGCTCTCCACGTTCTTTGCTTTGGGCTTGATAACCAAACGCTTGGCATTGGGCTTTAGATTAAAACCCTCTACAGTCGCATCGAATTCTTCGAGGCCATCGAAAAGGGATTTTCTATTCAGAGTGCTGCCCAGGGCCTTCACCTTCACTTGCGCCGGACTGTTCTTGGTGGCAATCTTATACTGGTTGCTGCTCATGTCCAAAACGGCCTGCTGAGCAGCCGGATTTGTAGCCCTGGTTGCACCTGTCTCGTCGCTGTGCCTCAGATCCTTGAAAATGGGAGAGTCGCCATAAGGTGAAGTAACTCTGGCCAGAATCTGCTGATGTATGGGCTGGTGCGAGGATGTCATAATACCCATAGTGGGCTGGGCGCCCATTAGTCCTCCGGTTAACGAATTATTTGTCCCCACATTTCCAAATCCACCGCCTAAAGAGCTGCCGACTCCTCCAAAACCGGTATTGCCTCCAAAAAGTCCTCCGGTTGGGGCAGCTCCCGTGCCACCCAAAGTAGTGGTTCCTCCTCCAAAAAGACTTCCTCCTGGCTTTTGCGCACTTCCGAAAAGCGATCCGGCCGTGTTGCCTGCGTTGAAATTAAGGGGTGCTGCAGTGGTGGCTCCAAACCCACCGAATCCCGAAGTTGCTGGCTTGTTCATTCCCGAGTTGAAGAGTCCTCCGCCCGTGGTTGCTGTGCTGGTATTCATACCAAAGCCTGAGAATGGGGTGCTAGCCGTAGAGGTGGCTCCGAAAGCAGGAGCAGCAAAGCTCGTAGCGGGCTTGCTTCCGAAGAGTCCTCCGCCTGCGGTGCTTGTGGCCGGAGATCCAAATCCGAATCCAGGCGTGGCTGCCGGTGCAGCAGTACCCAGTCCAAAGGCCGACTTATTTGGATCGGCGGCTGGTGCGGCTCCAAATAGAGTATTCTGCGAGGTAGTGCCCGCTGTGGATCCAAAACCTCCGAATCCAGTGTTGGTCTGCCCGAAGGCAGGAGCGGCACTGGTCGCAGGAGCCTGTCCGAACAGGCTTCCTCCCTGTCCGAAGGCTGGCTTCGCGCCGAATGGATTGGATGCATCCGCTGGCGGGGCAGCGAATGGCGTGGCGGTTGTTGCTCCAAAAGGCTTTTGCATAAAGTTGTTTTGCTGGGCAGGTGCTCCGAAGGCGCTGTTAGCCGTCGGCTGCTGCCCAAAGGCAGTGCTGCCAAACATGCTCTTGTTATCGGTCACCGTCTGACCGAAAAGCCCCGTACTCGGCTGCGTCGTGCTGCCAAACAATCCACTGGCTGCCGGTTGAGCGGGCTGGGCCACCTGAGCTCCGAATCCAAAGGCCCCCGGAGCACTGCCCGCCTGCGGACCCTTGCGCCCGCACACATAGTCTTCAAGGCGTAGCTCCTCCAGCGACTTGCCCTCATACTCTTTCATGGCCGTGATGCAGTGCTGCTTGGTGCTCACACTATTGGGCTGACCACTCTTCATAAGGGTATCGGTTCCGAGTGTGGGTTGATACTTGACTACGGCGGTGCCCGTATTGACTCCAGCCGCACCCACAGCTGTGGCCTGCGGTTGGGCAAAAGCCGATGCGGTGCCGCTCCCAAACACACTGGTAGTGGTGGGCGCAGTGTTTCCAAAGGATCCGAATCCTGTTGTGCTAGTAGCGGCAGCGGGCTGGCCAAACAAAGAGCCAGTTGGCTGGGCAGCAGCTGTCTGTCCAAAGGCCGTCATTGTCGGTTTGGCTGCTCCAAAGGCGGGCAACGTTGATTGGCCAAACAGCGAGGTGCTAGCAGCCGTCTGGGTAGATCCAAAAATGTTTGAAGTTTGCTGCGGTTGCGAGAAGGCTGGAAATAAGATATAGGCATTAAAGTAAAAAGAATCCCCTTATATTGTTCGTTTCTAACCTCCAAATGCCGTGGGCTGCGCTGTTGCGGTGCTCCCGAATCCAGTGGATGTGTTGGCGCCGAATAATCCCCCAGCTGGCTGCGCTGGCGTGGCTGCTGCTCCAAAGAGCGACTGCTGCGTTGGTTGTGCGGCAAAAGTGGAGGTGTTCCCGAAGGCCGGAGCCGCCGGTTTACCAAACGCAGACTGGCCAAACGGAGCGGCCGCAGTGGTGCCGCTGAAGCCTCCAAAGCTTGTGGCCGACGGGGTGGCTCCGAAGCCGGGTTTAGAGCCGCCAAACATGTTGCTCAGTGCCGATTGTCAGATATCTCACATATACTTGGTAAATCCCCTTTGTCCTTCAAAGTGCAAGCTATCGCAATGAGCAATGCTTCGATTTCACCACGTTGGTCAATATGGGGGCGGCGGAGCCTTTCCAGGTAATGGGGGAGGGCCGGGCTCTGTCAAATACAAATAAACAATCACGAATTTGCTTAGTTTGCAAAAACAGAGCGAGCCAGACGCAAAAGGTGGACAGAAATGGCGCGCCGATTTTTTCACGATGTTAAAGAAAATGCAGCCAACAGTGTGACCAAGGTGCGAATGCCCTGAAAACCAGTACACTGCAACAATTTGAAAAAGACAAGACAAATGTTTGATTTTATACCTATGCGCGAAATTAAAATGATTTCAATCCAAACGACAAGACACAAAATATATTGCTTAAATCTGACATATGTGTGTTTTGGGCATCAGAACTAAAATCTACGCCTACTACAATCGTATCACATCAGAATAAAATTCTGATTAATAAAAGGTAATCTCTACATAGATATTATATTGTTTGAATGTGATCTTAATAATAAGGTTACAATTATTTTGCATTTCATGAAGCACCATGAATATTAAAATGTATTTATTTTCGATTAAGATTGATTGTTGATATATAACTTAGCACCTCGATCGCCTTGAAATCCAATTTCCTTTCCGGCTATTCACAATACATCAAAGTTTTTGGCGGAATACTTAGATGCATCGATAAGGTTTAAAAAAAATGTTATCAAAACATTAATTGTTGATTTTGTGATTGAATCAAGTGAAAAAATAAAATAACACGGTTGTAATATTCACTTAAAAAGTTTGTTATAAAAATTCCGGCAATTAGAAAAAAATTGTTTAGTGCTATGAAAATAACAGAGTGCCTTAGAACTGGAGTGGAATTGTTAACAGCGCGTTGGAGAAGGAAAACATCGATTATGCCAGGCCAACCATCGATATCGCCGATATTTTGAAAACATCGATGATCTCATTGATAATCGACTGCACTTCCAGCTCTAGCTCATTCACAACAAACGAACAACGAACGGAGCGCGCAAGTTCTCTTCCGGAGAGCTCAATTAATTAACTGTGAGCCGTGCCCGCCGGAGTGTGTGTGCGAGTGCGTGTAAATGTGCGGGAGTGAGAACGGAGATAATTAGCTGAGTGGTAGCGGCCAACTCCCAAATCGAGAACAAAACGAGCGAAAAACAACGCAAAATGCATTAGCTAGCGACATTAGCGCGGAATGCAATCTTTTGTGCAATAATTATTTGTGGCTATTCGATTTGTTGCATTACCCGGTGTTCGTCGAAATCTGTAGCGAAATCGGAGGCGAAATGCTTGTGTTGGCGGCATTGTGAAAACGAAATCGAAATTTCAACTACGTGTTGCTCTTTTTGGTGTTGCCTAATTCAATGTGTTGTTGTTTTAATTTTCGCAAACGAAAGTCTACCGCTTTGCATGTGTAAGTGATCGTTCATTCGCTTGTGTTGGTGGTAAAAGTCGGCGCAGAAACAACAACAAATTAAAAAGCCTTCAAGATGAGTGTGTGGAGCGATTGCAATGCCAAGCAGGCGGAATTCGGCATTGGTGAGTTAGCAATTTAAGCGATAAATTTACTAGAATATGGCTAGTCAAGAATGTTTAGGCAAAGTGTTTTGTAAACAAGCATAAAGGAAAAGTTTATGAACTGTTAGCTGCTTCTTTCCAGAACC
This sequence comes from Drosophila rhopaloa, assembly GCF_018152115.1. NCBI lineage: Eukaryota > Metazoa > Arthropoda > Insecta > Diptera > Drosophilidae > Drosophila > Drosophila rhopaloa. The sequence goes on along the minus strand of NW_025335059.1, from coordinate 11,743,002 downwards.
CAACCCCCTATTTGTCTTTCCTTCGTTTCTCCGCATGTGTGTGCCCCCTGCTGCGTTGCTACGGTAAAACTTGTTGCACCTTCTCGCTTGTACACGCTGCTGCTGTTGATCCTCTCTCTCTGTAATTTCGTTTTTCTTTCCATTTCATCCTTCTCATTCAACACTAACATAAAATTCTGAGATTTGCTCTTGAAACGAAAACCTGTTTTCCATCACCCGTCCCTTTCCTCTCTCACGTGCAACTGCAACACACTCCCAGAAAAAAGTGATACACAGAAAAAAATATTTTTTTAAACTAGATGCTTTTCCGGGTTAATCACAAATTTTCTGTTTTTGATGTTAATATTTTCGTAAGCAACAAATTTACTTGCTAGAAAATATTTAAACTAAATTCAAAGAATTTAATTTGTATTCATAGTGTGAATTTTATACAAACTTATATCAAAAATAGTATTTATTAAGGTGATCTAACCCAAGAATAGATGGTCAAAGAAAAAACAAGTAATATTAGATTGGATGCTAAAATGTCAAATATTGAAATAATATTGAACAAAAAACATTCAAATTCATTGGGCAGGTGTGGGTTTTAAACTGCTAGACAAATCTCAATTCATTGGCAGCGACCATGAAATATCTAATCGCGACCCGCTTCGAATACGTGTGAATTTTTTATGGCTCCCGCTTTGTTGACCTTTTCACCGCTGATCAATAGATACGACAGGTACAGGGCGCAGGTACTATTACAGGTAGACTGAGTGGAACTGAGAAACTCACTCGTAACACTCGAATGGAGCTTCCCAGTGTTTGCGCTTGTTATTTACACATGTTTGCCTCTGTCTCTGCCCTTTTTTGTGTTTGCGCGTGTACTAACTGTCGAAATCGTGGCGAGTACCCGGTAATACCGGTGGGGCACGGTAAGGTGGGTGGTGGGTTGTGTGTGCTGGTAAAATGTAATCAACTGCGATAATGCTAAATATGGGGCGGTAGATAAGTTAGTCGTTGGCATTGAGTTGCGATTTTGGCCTTTGTAATGCGAAATGCCTTACAGCGTATACGAAATTGAAAAGAAACGCCTTATCAAAGAGAGTTTGATGCCTTGTTGTCTTATCGCCGTTTTCCACTTTGTTTACCTGCATTTGGTTCTTCTTTTTGAATTCTAAGCAAATAACTGGCTGTTCCACATATTGTAAAATATGTTAAACTGAGGCATTTTCTTGGCAGCTCATCCATTTTGGGAATTATTAGTTAAATATAGCTAGTCAGAGACGATAACCATTGAGTAATCGCTTTATAACTTTATGAGGCTCATTTCTGTTATCATCTATCGATGTTTGCCTGTGTTGGTGGGTGGCACTGTGCTAAAATTTTTTTCTGTTGCAGTGCGAGTGTGCGAGCGAGTTAAAGTTGAGTCCTCTGCCTCCTGCTTAGCGGTAGTTGTATTTACATATATGCAGACCCCCTCCATCACTCCTGTTGAGTGGAATACTTCAGCTCTCTTGCTACCTCATCCCCACGCACAGTGGGCGATTTCTGAAATAATGGTCGCAAAAACTATATTGTAAATATATACACTGAAATACACACAATTCAGAACTTAAAATTTTTGTATATTTTTAACGAAAAACCAACTTGATTTTGCTGACTCTAAAGAATGTTTACTTCCCATGTTCTCTTCTTTGTAAATTAAGGCACATATACAACTTTTAAAAACAAAAATGTTTTATTTTATACCTTTCGGAGACAAAATAAACAAAAAACACAATCTTAAAAATCTTCAGGTTTAAGAAAACGCAAAAAATGTATTTAAGGTTTTTAACATATTAGTAAACAAACTTTTTTGAACATTCCACTGTGACGCCTCGTCTTGCTTTGATGATTTGTCTGTTTGAGGACCAAGTTAAAAGTTTGCCTGCGGTGACATCTTCACTTCCTTGCTGCACTACTCCACTGTTCATTGCCTCTTGGTGTGCACCTGCAGTTTCCCCTCTTTCCCCCTCAGGCACTCGCTTCTATTTACTCACTCCATGGAGATGCATTCTACATTTAAATTTGAATAGCAAAAACAACAACCGCGTTAATAATAAATACAACAACATCAAATGAAGGGAAGAGCTGGAAAAGTAAACGTAAAACTTAATGAGGCCTGAGAGCAGTGGTGAAAAGTGGAGTCGAAACTCAGGAAAAATATCGAGGGGCATAAGGGGCCTAGTGGATTTGGTTTCTGATTTCAGAGTCTGGGTTTTCTCAATTTAATTAAAATTTTCCAGCTCGTTGGAGTTTGTGATGCATGAAGTGCCTTTTGATTTGCATAATTTCAAAGAAAGGCTTTTTTCCACTACCATTTCATTACAACAAGTGAAAACTTAATCAAATTTGGTAGTGAGGCGAAAAGGTCTTCTCAGATTTTTATGTAATAAAACTTAATATGGGATATTCTGATTATACGTTTTTACTTGTTCACAAATTAAATAACATTTTTTTAGGAATAATTTACTTATTATAAAAGTTGTTTTTTGAGTTTATAAAGTATTATTTTAAGTACTTTCAAAAACGAAATGTGAACCAGGTGATTCTCTAAGTTCGCAACCAAAGCTTCTCGAAAATCACTCAATAATTTCCAAAGTTAATAAAACAAAACACTTAACCATATTGGGATAAAAATATTGATTTCTAGGAAACAAAAATTGCTAAAAATATTATAATCAAAAAAAAACATCGAGAACTTACCCTGTAATCTGATTATATCTTTGAAGTCTCTGCCTCCATAATTTTGAAGATAAACAAGATAATGTTACTCAACCGAAGAAAAGTCCCCTCGATTCATGTTATCATGAGGCAGATGCCCTTCCTTCGATGCGGCTGCATAATTGTTTGCGCTGCTGACTCAGATCAGGGAACATTCATCCCCCGGACTTTACCCTCACATGTCATCCTCCAACTCCGGATAGTTGAGCAACCGTCCAAGTGAATGCGCATCCACTTGTAATTCTGATTCCACTTAGACTGCCACCCCAGAAACCCTCCACTATCAGCGTGCTCCCCCAGTGCCGGCGAATCTCCGCTTTCCATTTCGCAATCAAAATGGAAACACAATCGATGTACCCACCCAACTTGCAACTATTCCACCCCCATCCCAAGATTGCCAATGTCGGAGATTGTCGCATCTTTGGTTTCCCTTCTATGCTAATTGACCAAGTGCAATCTTCGATTGCTCTCGGAAATTGCTTAATTAAACATAAATTGCCTGCTGCAAAGAGCAGTTATGGGGATCGAATTCGATCGGGGGAAAGTGTCCAGGGAAACAAGCAACGGGTTGGGGGAAGTGGCCGCATCATTGGGGAACAGTGCGTCATCCGGTATCAGTGGAAACTGGTTTCAACTGCTTAAGAAATGTGAGCTAAGATTCAAAGGTTACCAGGTTCCATTAAAATATTTTTACAGAAAAGTTTCCACTTTTGATCGCGTTTTAAAGTCATTAAAAACTATTTTTACGACAAATGCTTCTATGTTGCGATTTACCTAAAAATAAACTAAATTTACCATGGATGTATCTAAATACAAGAAAAAAATACAATTTTAATATCATTATTTTAAGGAAACATTATTCTATCCGAGCAGTTAACCTTTCTTGCTCAAAAAGCCATAAAACAATTTTAGATTGTTTTTAAGTGATTTTCTCAGATGGCCCAAATGGGTCAAGTTTGTGTTTACATTTCCTTCTTGTCTTTTGTCGCTCCGCAATTTTTTATGGCCCTGCTTCGTAATAATAACATTCTTTTTTTATCAGCATTCTTTTTGTTTCGATTTTAATTCTAATTTGTTTCTGGATACTTTTATGACCGCAGCGACATTAACCGTAACTGTCAACGGGCAAGTTGCTCGAAGAAATTGTGCAAGTATTTTTATGATTTTATGTCCCATCAAATATTATCTAGAGGTCTACGAATGAAGTATGCGACGTACAATTTCGGTTTTAGGCTCACCAAATTGGTTATATGTTTGAATAATTCCTTTTTGCCAAGCCTTAAAATGTGTCGGAAAGAGAGATAATGCTGTTTACCATAGCAATAACAATTTTTTCCGTAATAGAATCCAGAATATGACAAATCATTAGTACTGAAAATACCAACTGTACGCAAAAATGTAAACATAAATAAACAAATCACATATTTCTCGTCTTGCTTGGGTAGCGTTAAACTGTCTTTTTGAGAAAAGTACAATCACTTATCTTTAAAAACACCAGTAATTTAACTTTTATTTTACTGCAATAAATCCGAGATAATTAATTTACAATACAAATTATAAATTCCTCGCCACGTCTTTAATTAGCCGCATATGTATCTACCTCTAATTTAGAATTGTTCAAAGTAAATAATAGAACTCAAGAGTTGAATTTTTGTATCACATAAAAACCTCACCTCACCCCATTTTAAAGATCTTTTCTGGAATATATAATTAGTCAATGCCAGAGTAACTTAACCAACGAGAATCATTATAATTAACCCTCGAAACTGTTCCCCAGGCTTTGGACAATTAAAATCGTATATTTAGGAAAAAGTATATATAGAAAGCGCTTTAGGGGCTTAGCTCATAAAAGCTCGTACTTGGATATTATTTATACTCGAGAATACCACGAGCGTTAGAGAGCGTCAAACAAACCCGCTTCTATACAGGAAAACAAAACACAAATGCCTAAATGTGTGTAGTGGATTTGCATATGTGTATGATCATATACGGCCATAAAGAATCTTCTCTGAGCCGCGTGCTATTTAAACTTGAGATTTTGAAATGAGCCAAGTTGTGGCTGGTGTTGTCACGTTGTTGTAGTTTTTGTTTTATTTTTTATACTGTCCAGTCACCAGTCACGACGCCAACTCCGACACCAATTGATGACGAAGCGCCTTGGCTGCGGTTTATTTTATATATTCACGTCGCTTTATGGTCTGCGATTTATTATTGTTTTGGCTTTTGCTTTTATCTAGCTTTCAGCAAACTTTAAACCTAGGCGGGCACACTTTGTTCACGTGCTGGGGGGCACATCAAAATCTCCCTTTTCCAAGTGCAGCTGCATCCGTTGAAGCTTTACATGGAGCGAAAAGTATAATTATTTTAAAGCTGATAATAACTGAAGCTATTCGAAAATCTCTTCCGATCACAACTCAAAAACAAACAGCCACGAAATCCAGTGGTTGCAATAAACCAAACTTTAAATTACGTTACATTTATATAAAAAAATTATATTTGTTCTTTTTCAAATAACCAATATTTAAAATATATAACGTTAAAAATATTCAAATGGTTTTTTCGTGTGCATTTCTACGAAAGAAGCCTGGAAACTGTTCATTTTTTGTTTGGTTTACCTGCGCCTGCCTGTTGAGTGCTGGCTGTATCTACGTTTTCTGTATTGGTCCGAACCCTTTTTCCTTCTCACTGCTATTGGGCCGTGACTCCCCATCAGCAATCTATGGGTATTTATAGTCGAACAAGTTGTGCATTTCATTATTTATGATTGTTTCCGTTAGTCAACAAGTTTGTCGCTGCAGCAGAAAACAGGGTCTTGGGATAGGCTTTGTTTTGCTTATCGGCAGACTGGAGAAAAGGAAATGGGCTCGATTTAATGACGTTTTTTGATCGTTCTTGAACTCAACCCCCTCGATTCTGGTGCTTTAAAGGTGTGCCGTTCCCTGTGACTGATTGCTTGACCGCAGTGCCAACGCTGGCGTAGGCGTCGACGTCGAATGAATCACTTTGCCATTTCCGAGTATTTATTTCAATCGAAAGAGGGAAATAAGTGAGTTCCCCTTAACCACGCTGCCTATTGGATATTATAAATAATTCCAATTAATTCGATAAGTCTATTGGTTTGATCTATATTTACGCACTTCTTAAGAAACTTTCCTAGCTGGGAAAGCTCTTTTGGAGAGGCATGCTCAACTGGTTTCCGCAATTGACCCAGTACCACTCCATGTTAACTTTCCACGCAATTGGACAGACGAAAAAAAATGCAAAGCGAAGAAAAGTAACAGACAAAACCATCTCACACGTATGCACAATTGAGTTCAAAATAATAGCAGTCAAAATACTTCTCAAAGTATAGTTCAAATAGTTCGTTAGTTGTTTAATTTCCTTCTTCAGATGACTTAGATTTATTTATTTTGTATTTATTTATTTTTATTCATATTTCAAATTTTAAAAGAATTATCAAGAATTTGATAAATTAGCTTCTTCGAATAATATACATGACCTACAAAATTTCCACATGCACTATATTATTGTAAACACATTTTGTGGGGTTGTTTTAAGCAGTGAAATATGTTCTAAATAAATCTCCCACTCATTTTGCATTGGTTTAAAGAATTCAATATATTTTTCAGCCCAAATGTTTACCCATATATGATTGGTTGGTGAGAGGGGCTTTGAACTATTATTTTGGCCTCTTTAGTGCAAACACAAAAGCAGCGGCAATGAATACCTTTTGCGAATTGTTGCCGCTGTCGCTCTTAATGTGCTGTGGAGGTCGTTCTCGCTTGTTATGCTTTCCATCGAGATCGGGCATCGCGAACATCGCGAGCATCGGTCATTGGACCGTATCTTCCGTCGCTCCACTGCTCCCTTCTGTTACGCAGTCGCCATCGGCACTTCCACCACCTCCACCTCCACCGCCAGTCCCAGTCCCAGCACCACTATTACCACCATCATCAGCACCACCACCACCCGGAGCGTGCCACGCGAAGGCGGCTCAACATGGTTTTTGTATCTTTTGTGCTTGACTGCTGCGAGCACGAGGATTTTATGGGGGGTGCACATTTGTGTGCCCAACATATATATTATACATATGTAGTTGCTTATATCTGAAGCTTGCACTATCAGGCGAGGAGGAAGTTTGTCGCCGACGATGAAAACGCGCTGGTTATGTCCCATTATGTCTTATGTGGGGTAAACAAAACTCACTGCTCCTAGGGGAGTGTAGAAAATGCGATTAATTTTTAAGCAACTTTATTAACTGCGGTGGCGAAATATTACTAATTTGCTTGGCATATTTCTTAACATTTTCTTTAACTCACTAAGCAGTCTGTTGAAGAAATAATTTAAAGGTTGTAGTTATAAAATTGAATAATAAGGGATAAAACTAAACTTTAAAGCGATATTTTTTTTACAATTATTTATACATCTTTCTTATATATCACCAATATTCTTAAATTGATTTAATTTTGTTATTTTTTCTTTTGCAAATTATGTGAAATTATACCACTTATCTGCTAGAAGCGGATTCCGGGATGCCAAGTTACATTTCCCACTTCTTGATGCGATATAGGTTTTCATTTCCAATGCAAGTGCGTCATTTACAGTTCCCGTCAGACATCCAAGTCTTATCGGCAGTCGGGGTTTCGAGGAAGTTGCCCAAAGCAAGATCCAAAGACCAGAGTGTATTACATTTTTATGTTAGATCTCACGTATGCAGCAAAATCGTTACGCGAGCGGGGTGAAGATTGGGATTCTGGTGGGATGTTGGGTGATGGTGAGGGTGGCGGCGGGTTTATCAAATATCCCATCCGCTTGGGTGCACAGATAGCGGCAACCCAGTTTCCGATGATTAGCGCGTCCCCCTCATGACGGAATGGGCTAATTGATAACCTTCCGCTCCCGTTGATTTGCGTTGATTTCGCTGGGATTTTGCTCAGTTCGCAGTGGCTGACAACTGGAAAAGGTGCTCTAAGCTAAGCTCCCTACACATCCGAAAGTTATATATTTCATTTTTGACTGATTTTAAATTGTATCTTCCTTTCAGCCAAGTGCAATTTCGACCAGGAAACAAAGCCACATCGCCTTAACCTGGATGTGGGCGATGCGGTCATAATACTCAAGGAGACCACACACTGGTACTACGGCTACAGACAAAAGTAAGTAGTTACATAAAACATGTGTTTATTAATTTTTATTATAATCAAATATAAGTTATATTACAATAATTTATATTGACTAACAATTTATATTGACTTAGAAAAACACCCAGTAGGTACTCACAATAAACATTATCACAATACGCGTTTAAAATTGTTTTCTCCTTATAATTACTTCGTAAAACGTATCTTAATAGATACCCTAGACAACTTGTAAATCACAAGATTTCATTAATTTCCTTGAAATGTGTGGAGTGCTATTATTTTGATTGGTGTAGCTTGGCTAATCAAACAATCTGCTAGATCTTTTCCCCTGACTTTCACTGCAATCTCGTTTGTCTAATGCATATGCATGACTGTGGGGAAACATCCCAGACATTAGCGGACAAAAAAGCAGCAGACAATCGACAGACGGAAAACAGAAACACAACAGCAGCCAAAGTTCAGAAGCGGAAATGCTTGAAACAGATATTTCACAGGCAGAGTAAAGCAATCGTAAATCAGGTACACAAGCGCCGCCCATTTGGTTCGGCCTTTGTTTACTCCTCAAGATGCCTGGGTATTCCGGGGAAATCTGTGCCATCGCTCTTGCCCAACGCTCCTTCATCCTTTCCTCCGAACAGATGCCACCATGTGGCCGCTAAAGTTGCATGCCACATCCGTCGAAGAGATAAAGTTTTCTTTTCCCTTCCCCACCATTCAATATTTATACATGGTTTGACCCTTTTGCTGCCGTTTGGTTTGTTTGGTTTTCTTTTTATTTTGGTATCTCTCATTCGGTTTTATCTGGAGACGACTGACCATGTCTTATCAAGAAAAACGAGCAGAACGCCATCCGAGTTGACGGATCTGACCTTTTTCCATATTTCTGCTGACCCAAACAACCCTTTCCCAAGTGGAACCAGAGATTCAGAGACACAGACATCTCGGATGGTAGAATAAATACAACGAGTAGCAAAGAAAATAAATAAATGAAAGCACAAATTCTCCGATCACAGTGAGGCCCGCTCAAGAAAACCAGTTGAGTTCCGTAATGTGTGACATTAATTTACGTTGATTGCGTGCCATATTCCCACACTTCACTGTGCGTTTATCTCCCGGTAATAAAATGAAATTCAAGGCGAGACGACACCCGATATGCTGATAACCTCTTTAGCCCGAATTTCTGTTTGTGTTCAGCTCTGCGCCTCTCCCTCATCAAATGCCTATTTTTGTTTATAGAAAAATATCAATTTTAATTGTGCATTTTCTCACGATTTTAAAGCGTAAATATCGAAAATTACGAGGCTTCTGTCTGGGCATCGATATCAATTAGAAATGGTTAATCAATTTGAAGGTTACGCAGCTAGATAGATACCTGAACCAAAAACATCGAAGTAGAACTACGATCGGGGTTCAGAGACCCCAGGAGAGAAGATGGGAAAATGTGCTGCTGATTCCATAACTGATGAATGCCTCGAGCAATTAAAGCGGCCACCCCGCATGTCAAGCGGCGAATTGAGCCAAATTAAAGCATTCCATTTCATCCGACAGTGTCACACTTTGAGCGCACTTCCTCTGCAGACCCGCAGGCACTGAAAAATATTTTAAAACATTTTTTTAAAATAGGTTATTAGACTTTTAAAAAAACCTATTTTTATGAATACTGTGTATTTGACTTTTATTTAAAAATGTTTCATTCAAATGTTAAAGACTAATAGGTTTGGAATTACGAGTTATGTGTAACTTAAAATAAATAAAATAACCAAAAGTTATCAGTTTTCTCGAAATTCCACATGACTCCTTTTTCCTTAGTGCACGCTCTCCAGCGCGTCAAGTTCCCCTATCTCTCGACTTGGGTTGGGTAATTCATCAGCCGCAATGGCTGTTGAATTGTGTCATATATGTAAATATGAAGTGTCCACAGTGGAGCGTCGCTTTGAGACTATTCTCCACCGAACAGATAAGGAGAACCACAAACTCAGCTTTGACTGTGCTGACTGTTAGGCACAGAGTAGCAATTTGTTCTTTTATGCTGCATCCCATGTGCACACCATATTTTAATGACTCCCCCTCTTTCTTTTCCAATATTATTGCAGAGCCAAGGAAACACGAGGCATATTTCCCAAGAGCTATATACATTTGTGCGGATACAATATCGTGAATGGGGAGTTTTGTATCCAGCGTACGGATATTGTCGAGGAAATCACCAAAGTTCTTCTGGAGTGGGGCTCCATTGCCAAGAATTATTTTCTGGTGAGCTTTCATATACAAACTAATTAATAATAATTCAATTTTAATTAGTTTATTTTCCAATTTAAGACCACAAATCCCAACTTCAAAGAGATTCGCGCAGAAATGAACAAGTTAAATACTAACAGGGCAGCCTTGATCTCCGGGAATCTTCCGTTGGACGAGGTGCGCAAGGTGAAGCTGCAAGCCACCAACCAAATCGATACTGGCAACAAGCTCCTCGGCTTAGACATGGTCGTGCGGGATGAAAGCGGCGATATACTGGACACCAATGCCATTTGCACCACCGAACTCTATGAGCAACATGTCCACGCTATTCAACGCATCGAGAAGGCCAATGTGAGTATTAAAAACTGCAACAGAAAAACTATATCTGTCAGCAATAAATTCAAGTTCATGCCATACAAAAAATGAACAAATTTTATAAAATTTCTTTTGATTGTTGTAGTTATTTTTATAATTTATTTCACATGCTATTTTGAAACTAGGTTAAATTTCCAATTTTTTCTCTTTAGACTGAGCATTTAGTATAAAAGTTTGTAAATAACAATATTTTTGCTAATCCAATCCTCTTTCCATTCATTCATCGATAGCGGCTGCCCAGCGAGCCGGGAACAACGCGATCCCTCAACAAGTTCTCACATAATATTCTGCTGCACGTGAACGCTTTCGTGTGCAAATTTCAAGAGGATTCGGACCTGCTCTTTACGCTGTTCGACGGAGAGACGCACAAGCCCATCAGCGAAAACTACGTGGTCAAGTGGTCACGAACAGGTATTGCTCGTGATATCGATCAGATCGACAACAATCGTGTTCTTTTCACGGATCTCAGCAAAAGCGATCTGGCTATTTCGAAAATGTACCTGGTTTGCTACGCCATCCGCATCGGTTCCATGGAGTTTAAGGAGTCTGCGGACTCGAAACGGACCAGCATGAGCATTGCAAACAGCATGCTTAATGCTTCGAGTCGCAAGGCTTCACAGCTATCCGTGAGCTCAAGTGGATCGTCCACCAGTAATGGGGAATATATTATCCGGCGACCGTTTGGAGTAGCCTGCAAGGACCTGACGCCCATTATCAACAAGTCGGATGACTTTCGCGGAAACATAGACCTGCCCTTCATCATGTGCGAAAAGGACACATTGGATGGAACGCTGCGAAAGTTAATCGCCAACAAAGACATCGGCAAGATCGACTCCAAAATGGCGGTAACCATCGAGGTGCTTCGTGGTGACATCAAGCAGATTAAGGAAGACTCTCCCGGACTGTTGCGCACAAATGTAACAGTGGCCCGAAAAATGGGATTCCCCGAAGTCATTCTGCCCGGTGATGTGCGCAATGACCTTTATCTCACGATCTGCAGTGGAGAGTTTGCACGAATTGCAAAAACCTCTGAAAAAAATGTGGAGGTGTCGGTGTGTGTGGCCAATGAGCAGGGCTACCTCATGCCCGGCGTTCTAAGTATTGGAGCTGGACATCAACCGATTGATGAGTACAAGTCGGTGGTGTACTACCACGACGACAAGCCCAAGTGGCAGGAGACTTTCAAAATCCATGTGCCCATCGAGGACTTTAAGCAATGCCACCTACGCTTCGTGCTCAAACACCGCAGCAGCAACGAGCAGAAGGATCGCACGGAGAAGCCCTTCGGTCTGGCTTATGTGCGTCTAATGCAAGCCAACGGCACGACCATCCCGCAGGGCCAACATGTCTTGGCCGTTTACAAGATCGATCACAAAAAGTATGATAAAACGGTGGCCAATTGTTATTTGGAGCTTCCAGCCACAGTTGCTGAGCTGCAGGGTGCCAGGCCCTCGATCAGCGGACTTACCCTCCTGCCCAAGGATCAGCTTTCCATCGGTGTCAACCTGTGCAGCACCAAGCTCACGCAGAGCGGTAAGATGAATGTTTTTCAATCTATCTGTAACGATTTTTAAATTAAATGTATTTACTAACAGTGAGCTTGCTGGGTCTTCTAAACTGGTCCGCCCACAAGGAGACACTGGAGCAGTCGCTGAATGCCTTGTCCACAGTGCCCGGCGAGGAGGTGGTGAAATTCCTGCAGGACATCCTTGATGCCCTGTTTAATATACTGGTGGAGAATGATCATCCCGAGAAATACGATCAGCTTGTCTTTATGAGCATTATACATTTGATAGAAACTGTGTCTGATCTGAAGTACCAACACTTTCTCTCTGTTCTTGATGTTTACATTAATGAGAGCTTTTCCTTTACACTGGCGTACACGTAAGTAATATTTATAATGTGATCCCCAATAATTACTAACCCTTAAATATTTTTCCAATGCCTAGCAAACTTATGGATGTGTTGCAGATGAACATTAGCGAAGCAATCACTCCAAAAGAAAAATCCGCTGATGGCAATGATCTCGAGGAGAGTGCAGAGGTGCGACGTCTGTATAAGACCACTCGTTACCTTCACTACGTTAATGAAGTTCGTGATCCGATCGCGTGTTCTCTACGCCGAGATGAACTGTGATACGGACTATGTGGATTTTGCCACCCGGTTGCAGGAACTTCTTCGCATGTTCATCGATATGATTGGCTGTCCGAGCAATTTGCTTAAGTCGGAGGGAGCGCTGCTCAAGAATCTGCACATTATAGCCACGGATCTGATGCAGGTTTTCGATCAAGTGCGATTGAGGTGGGTTCAAAGCACAGACCATTAGATTTCCGAAACTAAATAGTATTTACAGCATTTCAATTGTGGAGATTCTTGAGAAATTCCCACCGCGCCGTCTCACTCAGTCAAAAATGGGCTGCATCAAGGACTTTGTAGAGACCAAGCTCTTTACCCTGCCCAAGTGTCGGGCCATCTTGCTGCCCGTTTTTTGCAAGCACATCAAGGATCATCTTGAGAGCAAAGAGGAGGTAAGTGTTTTTGCAATAAATTTGTGTGCCACTAATTTATCATTTGGAACTGCATTTTGTTCTTAATCCAATGCATCGTCCTCGAAAATTGTCTTGTTAATGCACCGACAAGTCGCAAAATTAAAACATTACTCAACACATGATCAAGTCTAGTTAGCTCTGAAAGTAACTAACTAAAAACAAATTTTAATTATAATTTTCCTCACACAAATGCTTTCTGTTTTGGTCTTTCAATTTGCATAAAAATACAGCAATTATTTTAAAGTCCAAAAAATATATATGCACTTAAAAATGTAAAACCAAAAACAGACCTAATATTGCTTAAAATAAGGATGCACATAACCTTTATTTAACTTTTAAAAATAATTTTATAATTATTATTCCATTATTTGCATACATATTAATTAATTGCATTAAACACATTATTCTTGACATGTGACTTGTCTTAATTTTGCTGAGTTCCAGTTTGAATTATATTTAGTAACTATTTAAGAGTCTAATCTTTGCAAGCTATGTTTAGTTAGTGTTAAGCATGTTGCATTTGCTTTCTTTTGAGTTATAAGAATGTTTAGCATGTGAATTGGCAATTTCAATCGATTTTTTGCCTATTGTTATGTATGTGTCTAGTTCCCTAGTTTTATAACAATGTTTTGTCCACGTCCTAGTGATAAGCACCATATAAATGATTGTACAATGTAGTGATTTAGCCATGATATGTCCAACATAGCTCCATGTTAGTTAGCGATCTTCCTGTGTGTGTCTATAGCGAGATTACAACTGTATCTACCATGGGGCGTAGCGAACTCATGTAAATGTTTTGTAAACATTTCACCGACGCGTTTAGTTTGGCCATTAGTATTGCACCCGCTCACCGTCATTGTCATAGCTAGAAATCAATTTGCATTTGGCAGCTCACCCAAGCACCACACAAATCACATCATCCAACCGGGATCAGTAAACACACCTCAACAACCAACCACACACCGAAACACTCAAACACACCCACCCAAATATGAATGTGCGATCTCTCCTCACTGGCACCTAATTATTCAGCTATGATCTATCTTTCTGTACCTCTTCTCTAATTCCATTATCACAAAATTTTTTTCGTATAATATTTCAAAAATCCAACCAAATCTTTACTCACGCACAACCCAACCGATGTGTTGTTATCGTTTTTTTCGTCGTTGCCACCGCAATTGAATTGTATAAACTAGGGAGACTCGAAAACCGATATCTGGCAGCAAGAAAAAAATCTTTCGAAAGCCGCCAAAGTGCTCGGACAAAAAAAATCCCAACTGCATACATGTGATACGACTGCCAACAAAAAGGTAAAGGAAATAAATCTCTCATCCAGAAATCTCTGTCAGGTCAGGTCAAGTTCTTGTGATCAGCATCAACCCCTTTGATTTGTGACCCCCAATGTTTTTGTATAATTATCATGTACCGCCTAAGATTTCTCTGTTCGGCCGTAAAGCTTGCAGCTAAATCGGCAGCATTTCACGCGCCTACTCCGTTCAATGGCTTTCCAAGCTTCATGCTGCCGATTACGGGAAATGGTAAAAATGCTTGATTTTTCCCTCAATCGACACCCGCTAAGTTAGGCTTAAGTTGTTTCAGCTTTTTTGCAATGCAATGTTAAATGGTTTCGTGTTTTTTTTAAACCTGCAACGTTTTTATGTTAATCTTAATTAAATTAAACACTAACGTTTACTTTATCCTGTCAAGCCCAGCAAGAAAGTCAACAGAGCCTTGAAGAGCTCTAGAAATAAATAGATTTAAACTCTAAGGGCCGATTACGTTTCCAATCTTCTGTAACTTGGCTAAGTTTAAAATTATGCTCTTTAAATGTATTCCATGATATAATAAGGCAATAAATTACATTAAAAATGAAATGATTAAAGCTATATTTCATTTACCTAATTATCTCTATTAAGATGATATTTTAAAATTGATCTATAAAATCGTTAGAGATATACATTTGTATTATAAATAATATTCCAAATTTATTTGGATTGAAAACGGTAATTGGCTTTACAATCCCTTGATGATTTGCTCCCTCCATTACCATCATGACCATTTTTAATATATATATTTCCATCGTTAGATTGCCGAGTGCATCAACATTATGAACAACATACTGAAACTGCTTTTCCGGTCGGATGTTGGCGCCACGCATAACGACATTCGTGACATTATGATCATCCTGTTTCGCACCGTGATGAAGGCAGCTCACGCCCTGGACAGAGACACGGGATTAGTGGGAAAATTCTTCGCAATCATGCTAGGAATCCTGCAGCGGATGGATGGCCAGCATTATGAGTACTTTGTGAAGGATTTACATCAGCGCGGCGAGCTAAAGGACTTTGTCACTGAGATCCTTCTGGTGTTTCAGGAGCTGGTCTCTCCGCACCAGAAGGCAGTGTTTCCTCGTGATTGGATGGACATGATTATGCACCAGAATACTGTGATTCTGGGAGCTCTTCAGCATCTCACCGTGGTGATCACGGACTACTTCCTGGATCCATTCGAGGAGCAGATCTGGTCGAACTTCTTCCAATGTTCCATCGCCTTTCTCGTACAATCTCCGTTACAGTTAAATGATTTCAACGACAACAAAAGGCAGATTGTGTTTGCACGATACCGCGACATCCGCAAAGACACGGCCATGGAGATCAGGAAGATGTGGTTCCAGCTCGGCCAGCACAAGCCAATGTTTGTCTCGCGGTTGGTGGAGCCCATCCTGGAGATGAGCATGATACCGGAGAGGCAACTGCGCCAGGAGACAATTCCCATCTTCTTCGACATGATGCAGTGCGAATACTACAGCTCCCGGCTGGAGCAGGAAAGCTATGGCGACACCAAGTTCAATAATTCCCACCACAAGGGAAACTTTTCCGACTTTAAGACAGCTATGATTGAAAAGTTGGACATCCTGATCGGAGCAGGCAAGGGAGATGCGGAGTACAAGCATTTGTTTGAGACAATCATGATGGAGCGTTGCGCCGCTCACAACACCCTTAATGTGGATGGCACCGCCTTTGTAGAGATGGTCACCCGGCTGATGGACAAGCTGTTGGAGTACCGCTGTATTATCCAGGACGAGAGTAAGGAAAACCGAATGGCATGCACTTTCTCGCTGCTGCAGTTCTACTCAGAGGTGGACCTCAAGGAGATGTACATCCGGTATGTCTACAAATTGTGCGCCCTGCACATGGAGTTCGAGAACTACACGGAGGCGGCCTTTACGCTCAAGTTGCACACGGAGTTGCTGCGATGGACGGACACAGAACTGTCACCACAGCTGCGCAGCTACCGGCACAGTAGCTGTCGCACCCACCGCCAACTGAAGGAGGAGCTCTACTATGAGATCCTGGAGTATTTTGACAAGGGAAAGCAGTGGGAGTGTGCAATCGACTTGTGCAGGGTGCTGGCACGGCAATACGAGGAGGAAGTCTTTGACTACCTCAAGCTCGCGGACATCCTGAAGCGGATGGCTTTGTTCTTCGAGAAGATCATCAAGGAGCTTCGCCACAGCTCCGAGTACTTCCGGGTGTGCTTCTTTGGGCGGGGATTTCCGCGCCTCCTACAGAACCGCGTCTATATCTTCCGTGGCAAGGAGTACGAGCGGCACAGTGATTTCTGCGCTCGGATGCTAGTTCAGCATCCACAGGCTGAACTCATGCAAACGTTAGAAGCTCCCGGCGAGGACATTACAAACAGCGATGGTCAATTCATCCAGGTGAACAAGGTTGAGCCGATAATGGGCCCGGCGTTTAACAAATTCAACGAAAAGAATATAAACAACGAAATTGTCAAATACTTCACCGCCAACAACGTGCAAAAGTTCCAGTTCTCGCGTCCCTTCCGGGACAGTTTGAGTGGTGGTGACAGGGACGATGTTCGGAGTTTGTGGCTGGAGCGCACTGAGCTGCTCATTCGCTTTCCCCTGCCGGGAATCCTGCGCTGGTTCCCCGTCATCGAGACCAACACGTTCAAGATCTCTCCCTTGGAAACAGCGGTGGAGGTAATGAAGAAAACGAACAGCGATATTCGGCAGCTAGTGATCCTGTATAGAAGCGACGAGAAACTGCACATCAATCCGCTGACCATGAAACTAAACGGCATTGTCGATCCTGCGGTGATGGGTGGTTTCGCCAAGTACGAGGAGGCCTTCCTCACCGATGACTATCTAGAGCAGAATCCCGACGACAAAGAGTTAGTAGAGGATCTTAAGGAACTGATTGCCAATCAGATCCCGTTGCTGGAGATCGGTAAGTAATGAAGGCCCTGGGAATTGTTTCAAAGAATATAGAATATTTTGTTTTGTGTCCCACACAGCCATCAAGCTTCACCGCATGCGGGCGCCGGATAGTCTAAAGGCCCTGCAGGACCACCTGGAAGGATGCTTCGCCGATATGCAGCAGCACGTAGAGTTGCGTTACGGTTGCAAGTCCTGTGACTTGAAAATCGAACGAGATTCGGTTGTGATGCGACGCCCCAACTCCTTCCTGCCCCCTCTTTTCGATGGCAGCAACAATCGTCACTCTGAGACCAGCATGGGTTCTTCAGAGTAAGTCCTGATAGCTTTTCCCTTTTGGTTCTTACTAATGCCCTTTATTTATTCACATTTGCAGCAGCGGGCTATCGAAATCAACATTTTTGCCGCGGCCACAGACCAATTCCATTAAGAATACTTTGGCCAGCTTAAGTTTCAACACAAGGTGAGTGTCGATAAAAAATCCCGAGTTGTTTGGAATGCTCGCCCTAACAAAAACTTTTCTAACTCTTCCTCCATGCTAACCGCTGGCTTTTAGTTTGAGACTCTAACATTACTTTGATTTCGTTTGATTTTTGAATTGCATTTTCGTTTTGTTTTGTTTATTTATTTGCGTTATGTTGCTTATCGTCTATGCTTACTTTGCCTATGCCATTATGTGCAGACCCAGTTTGGGACACTCGCCAAGCATTAAAAGCAACAAGAACAAGGATAAGACTCCAGGCAAACGGAGAAACAAGGATGGAAAGGTAAAGGTAAGCAAGTCAAGATGACTTTTTGTCCAACCCGCACTAATTTTGTTAAATCCCACAGGACCGTGAAGTTCTTAGCTTTTCCAGCAGTCAATGGTACACACCGCCATTGTCCACCATAACGTCTACGCCCGAAAAGGAGATCAACACATCTATAGCTTCGCTGGCAAGTACTTCAAATAGTTCTTTGAGTGGCCCCAAGACGCCTGATCCTCATATCCTGACAGAGGAGGTAAGCACGGTTGCGGTCGATGGTCATACCTTTATCTAACCCCTTATTGTAAACAACAGCTGACACCCAAGCGTCCTTTGCGTTCGGAAATGGAGAAAGAACGCCGTCTCTCTCGCCCGGCCAGCATTGCCACGCCCACGGCCAGCATCAAGAATTTTCCCGATACACGTTCGCTGTCGGAGAGCAGCAACCGCAACTCTGTTGGTAAGTATAAATAATAAAATTTCAATCTAACACTTTAATACAATTTAATATCCCCTCAGAAACCACAGATTCCACATCGGAGGAGGACATTCGACCACCGCCGTTGCCCGCAAAGGCACGCGACTCCACCGACTTCACCAGCTTGTCGCAAAACATGGATTGGACGCCGAATGGTTTTACAATGCTCAGCACCATTAGCAACACAAGCAGCAGCAGCATGAGTACCACCTCGACCCTGACGAAGACCAGTATTACCAACACCATGTACGAGTATTTGGAGACCACGAACTTCAGTTTGGTGGGTGCCGTCGATGGAAGCAAGCCGCGTCCACCGACGCCGCCGCCGAAGCCATCGCGCCACAGCAAACACATTCCATAGGGTAGCTAGGGGAGAGTTTGACCCCCAAAAGCTTCCAGTGCAGCGCCATATATGTTCAACCGTTGTCGAGTGCCAAATTTTTCTGTTACTACATGTATAATAGGCATCGATCCTGTAGTACGCACAGCAACAAAAACAGCAACGACCTTTGCCTCAACCTTACGACCACCTACCAAATCAAGTGTCTTAAAAAACGATCGCATTAGTTTTTAGTATTCAGATTTCCAATAATTATATTTAAATGCTGTTAAGTGTTTGGTTACGTTTAAATGATATTATGTTGAACATGTCATTTTCGTTTAGTTAAGGATTTCGTCGTGTAGTTTGTTTCAAAACGTACCCAAACTGCTTGTCTTCCACAAGTATTAATTAATGTTGTACACCTGTGTGTTGTACAGATGTTGTTAGATGTAAGCTCAAATCAGCAATTCGAAGAACTTTGTACGTCTCGTATGCAAACAAGTGCCACAGTCTTTATGCAATAGCAATTAACATACACAAAACCTATGACCATATCTTCGATTTTACGAGCAACCAAAATGGTTTTAGCACAAGTTTACTAACAAGTCAATTAGGAAATATTAATGTGAAACGAAATCTTTTATGATACAATTTTAGAACATTTTTTGAAGAACGCACAAATATTTACACTGTTTTGATATGAATCAGTATAGCCATAATGTAGAGCAACTAAATGTTGAGATATATTCGTTAAGATTATATAAATACTATATATGAACAACTTATTGCACTGAAACCATACGGCACAATATTTTTAACGAACTTGAGTATAAATATTTAATTTAAACCAAAATCATTGTTTAATTTTGTTTTAATGGATTCTGTGTAATTTACGATCTGTGTGTCGGCCAAAGATTAAGCAATAATAAAATACAATTAAGCATGTACAAAGTTTTCAAACGTATATCAATTCCCTGGGCGGGCATTAACCAAAAATACGCAGAAGAATAGCAGAATTTCACTTCGAAAAAGGCACGTCCAAAAACGAATTACCAAACCAGCGACTAATTAAGTAACACGCCGTGCAATTTTATTTGATTAAAATTTTTTATTAAAAATGCTTTGTTGGGGTTTCTTTGATTAGTAAACGCGAAGCCTGTTAAAATGAACACATTAACCAGGGTCGGGCTAAAAGTTGGATATAAATAAAAAATGTTAGGTAAAATAATAGTTTATATAAATTAAAGTAGTATGAAGTAGTTTCATTTCGAAAGTTGGGCTTAAGATTAATATTGTTTGTAAAATGGCTTCGGTTTCCTCCTTGAAAAGGCACACAATAATACGGTTTTGAAAATGCACGGAATGTTCGTTGTTCAGGGACAGCTGGGTCCTGAGATTTGAGACCAAAGTGTGAGAGAGTGGTTGAGAAAGATGGCAGGATCGGGGTTAGACATCAACTCCACGGGCGGAGTGCAGGTCCACGCATATCTTTGAGTTGCGGTTCTGCTTCTGACTTATCTCTAGTACTTGGAACATCTCCTTGAGGGCCTCGCTGGTGCCCGTCTTTCGGCGGTTGCGCCTCCGCAGGGTCACGCCGCCCGACTTGAACTCTCGCACTAAAGCGTCAAGACCTGAAACAGAAAAAGACGGAAAGGAATGAGACCTAGGCTTTGAGCTGGAATTACATTAAGTCGCTACTAAAGCTTAACGAACATGCGGTTAGCTGTTAAGGGGAGGGGGACAACACCGTGGTCCAAGAAGCAGGCAATACTCACCCACGAAATCAAGTAAGCCCAGGACTTAAAAGGGTGTTTTTGGCTGGTGGCAATTGGACATAAATCACGGACAAGGCCAGAACGGGTTGATGCGAGCACCATGTCGGGCACTCGGCAACTGTCACCGGCGACAAATGAAGCTGCACCCCGGCGGAAGTCAATGGAAATATACGGTCTCCCACTCCTGACCAAGATGTGTGTGTTTTCAGTGGGTATGTTCAAGAGTAAAAGACTGGCAGGGCCAGGAAAAGTGGCGCAATAAAACACGGAAATATAAAACGCACAAATAATAATAATAAGCTATGGCCGGCCCAGCAGCAACAATGGGCTTGCGGTTCTGGAACGGTGCTATGGCTTGGCCCCTCCTCGTAAAAATAATAAATTGCGTCCTCTACGCCATCGTCATCATCGTCGTCGAATTTGATACGGTCCTGGCTTGACAGTTTTGGGCGGAGAAGTGGGCCAGGAAACAAACATAAAGCTGCAAGGCAAGCGTAAAATATAGCAAAAATGCGAGTGCTTCACTTAAAGCCCAAATTCAGGCAGGTTTCTTGGGTTGCCAGCGCATGGAAGCCAGGCAAAAGCCTTTTGCTCCAGTTCTCCGGAACCCAAGCACCGCACGGACGAAACTTAAATCAAATTTAAGTTTTCAACGTATCGCATGAAACCGGAAATGGCACTCAGAGATGCAGAGAGCTTTAGTGGCGGGCAGGATATTGACAAATGCGTGATGGAATTTCCGCTATTGCTCCTCCACTCTTACTCCCACTCCAAAAAGACAATTCGTTTAAACCGTTCTCTACCGCACACACGTAAGCCCGTATATTCGCCAACAGGGCAGGTCATGGAGGTCGGGCCTCCGTAGAAAGTGAAGCTGGTGGCAGGTATCTGGTGGCCATGGCAGCCGCACCAGCGATGGCAGCAACTTGTTGTTATGTATACACACGACACAGCCAGGCTTGGACAATATCGGCATTTCCATTCGCCTCGCCTCGCTTCGCTTCGCTCCACCTCGTTCCGGTGAGGGACGCTACATTTGTTCTTGCCTCCCCGCCGAGCAGGACGACGAGCTTGACTTGACGAGTGCGGCCAGGACACGAGCAGCGCCTGATGCCCAGCCGTAAAGCTGATGTAGGGCTGGCTGGCAGCTCAAATGCTTCACGTGCCTCAAGAGACGCGCGCGCGTTCTCCGCTCCACTCCGCAGGCAAGGTGCGCTATGCAGCCAGGTTCTCTATATATATATCTGATTATATATCCGAATATATATATACAAGTCGTCGTATTCGTAGCGGCGTTTTTCTGGCTTCCAACAATACGCGCGTTGATTGATTTTGATTTGAATGTGCGCTCGTTACGCATACGACGCGTGGTGCGCGCCAAAAAGTAGGCAACAGCAATGAAGCCAGCGTCAAAACAAAACGGAAACGGAAGTGCTTAGTGACAGTGTGCAGTGCCAGAGAAAGTGTGCGAGTGGGAGTGTGTGGCCCTGACATTGCTGGCCTAATCTGAAGTTCTTAATCCAAGTAAGTGGACCAACGGAGGATTACATTGATTCATTAAGAACAGTCATGAAATAAATCATCACATTTAAATAAGCTGTAGCCGAAAATTAAAGCCTAGCTCCTGGATCAATATCTCATATATATACATATTTGCCAAAGGTATAAAATATAATCATGCATTTCCTGCCTTGCTGCACACACGCACAAAAAGTTCAGCAACAATGTACACCGGTATATTTTCAATTTGATGCGGGCGTATGAGTTGATTTCATTTTCATTGAGCTTCTCCCTCAGCCTGGATTGACATGTGCAGGCGGATGATTTCTCTATTCACAGCATTTAGATTTAAAGTCGGTTTTCGTGTGTACAGCTCAGTTTAAAATTACTGGAATCAAATCGATTCGTTCAACTCGAGTTTTATCAGAATTGTAATAAAAGCGAAAATTAAACGACAAAGATGGCCCACAAGTGCAATATCAAAATAAACACTTCGGCCTCGACGAGGTACATACCTTTATATAGTTCACAACCATTGGCTTCGCATTGTGCGCTATATGTATGTATTATGAAATTATGTCAAAAAGAATAGCAATCAGTAATCCATCGTTAAAGCAGGGGTGAAATTCAAAACCTAATTAAGCTTCCACTATCTTTACGCTCGGGCTGAAGGCGAGACAAAATCGGGAATTGAATAGTAAATGGATTTTATTCATTATTGCAAGTGTTATATGCCATTAAAGCATTTGTGTGCCAGAATTTAAGGTAGATCTTTGAAGATAAAAATTAAGGAAAACACGCAATAACACATACTGATTACAAATAATATGTAGACAAATAACTGAGGATACATTTTGGGGCATTTCCAAACCACACGCTTTAAGTTTTAAATTTTCTGACTAGGAAAGGCATACAATGAACAACGCGCTTCCAGTGCCAATAATTCCTATTGATACCAGGTGTGTCCAGGGCATCAAAAACCGCTCCTCCGAGCCCTTGTCCCTCTCAAAAAGCTGCTCGCAAACTTAATTAAGAAGTTGCTGCTGCAGCAGTCGACAGTGAATGGCAAAAGTGGAGGCTGGGCGGAAAGCCAGCTAGTGAAAGCCTGCATTGAGCCGTAAAAGAAGCCGACGTGTAGGTAAAATCAATTACAATCGCAGACGGGTTGCCGAGTTGCGTGTGCGAGGGGCGGAGAGATGGAGGGCTCTTGCGGAAGGATGAGTGGCGTGGGCATAACTGACAATTGACGGCAACAAGTTGGACCCTTCAACCAGATCTCCAGGACACGGAGACAATGGCAGGCACTTGTCAACGCACGGCTGGCAGGGATTAGCCGCAGACACATGGCTGGTAACATGAGTGGGCTGGGAAGAGGGAAACCTTCTGCTGACAGCTTATTTCAGGCCAATTTCCCGAATTCGTGCAGACAATGCAGGCGAACTAGAGGGAAAATAATCTACTCAAATCGATACAGGCCAATGAAACGCTTCGAACATTCAAGTATGCTTAAGTCTATTCAACTTGTGCATAGTTTTTTATAACCATGTGCCCAAGGAGTTCATCTGCCACTCGAGATCCTTGGGAGGCGAACATTTTGAACAATGGTCAAAAGTTTCGGCCGAGCAGCTCCAAAACTTTATTGAATTTCCAGTTCTTTTGAAAGGTCTTAAAAGAATAAAAAACGCGGCCGCCCAATGACAGTTGAGGCCAAGAAGGTCGAAAGGAAACGTGTTGTGCGGTCATCAATGTGGCATTGACACTTTAACCCACCAACAGAAACACACACACACCCTCCATATAACCTATTGAAACAGTACAGGGAGTTTGACCCTGGATTGGATTACATACCTGTTGCTGCCCCGGCCTGTACCTGATGCATCACATTGTCGATGATCTTGTCGCCGCTGCCCTTGCGCAAGCAATGTCCGGCAATGTGGTCGCTGAAGCTGCCCCCGCCGTGATCCCCGCCAGCGGACACCAATCCGCCGGCAGCGAAAAGCTTGCCCGGCATGGGCGGTGGCGGAGGTGGGGGAGGTGGAACTGGGGGTGCGACCGGAGCAGCCAGCGACTTTTGCTCGGACTGCTGGTAACGCGCCAGTTGCTCCTCGGCGTGATCAGCCCGCGTCACTGCCTCGCGCAGCTGCTCCTCGAGAATCTCCAACTTAAGTTGTAATTTTTTTAGTTCATCGTTAGTAGTTTTGGCTATAGCCGCATCCATTAGACTTTGCTACAAATGCAAGAAACAAGAACAAGGGTAGAACGGGGCGGGCGAGCAGGAGGGGGAAAAGAGTGGGTTGTGGTTGGGTAAGAAAATTAGTAGATCTATCAAGGCGTATCACGGTCAGGTTAGTGCATCGAAAGCCAGGGGTCAGTGAGTGGGAAAAAGCGGCGCACGGCAAGCAAGCTGCTTACGTGTCTCAGTTGGTTTTTTGGTGGAGGAAGTGAAGAGAGGTGGCCTGACCCGGCACCAAGATTAGGGAACAACAACATGCCCAGCTGGGCACATTCCATGCATTTCTCAGAACGTATTATATAGGTGCATTGGGGAAATCGCCATCACCAGCTGTTCTTGTTGTGGTTCAGTTGCTCTTGAAGATATTCGAGAGCGGCTTGAAAATGTCAAACACGCTGCGTGTTTGCTAATGGATTGACAGAAGGACAGAATAGATAGTTTGATAGCCATTGACCAAGTGCAAAATCATAGAGTAACGAAAACTCGGGACTAACCATTTCCACAATGCGCTCGTTGTGCTCCCTAGCCTGCTGCTGAACCTGGTCCTGGATCTGCTCGAACTCCACCTGTTCGTTCAGCACGCTGGACGAGGTGCTGGTTCTGGATCCCGGCTGCCCATCGGTCAGATCGCGTGTCTTCGCCGTGAGTTCATCATTGCGTTGCTTCAACTTGATCAGAGCTGCCTCCATTCTGTTGGGATGTACATTAAGTTTCGCTTTTACCCCTTTATATTCATTTATTAACCCACTTCTGGCTAGTTTCCACACTCTCCTTCATGTTTTCGGTAAGCAACTTAGCCACTTTCGTCAAGTTGCTGTTCTCCGTGCGCAGCGATTCGTTCTCCTCCTCCAGGGAGTGTTGCTAATTGTGGGACAAAGAACAGAAAGTTTACTAGAGCCCTACATGAGCTGAGTCAAAGCTTATCTTTAAATGAACCGCAATGCAATGACTACATTGCTCGTGTTATTATACATTCGTGATCTACAATCCAACATAAGAAATATCTAAATATAGTTGCGATCAGGTGTTATTATTTCGTTATCCAGTACTTCAATCTTACCTGTTCCAACAGTTCGGCCATCTTTTCGTTGGCCTCGTACAACTGGAGCTCCACGGCGTTGGTGGCATGCTTCAGAGTCAGGAACTCATCGGCCAGACGCTCCACCAGGCCGCTGGTAATAGGCACGCCATCCGAATTGACCTCGACCAGGCTATCGAGCTCTTGAGTACCGATACTATCAGCGCTGTCTGCGCTGCCCGACTGCAAAATCTTGAAAAGCTTTCGCTTGAGTTCCACGGATCCGAGAACCGGACGGGGACTTATCTGAGGGGACTGATCCTGTTGCCTCTCGCGCATGTGCTCAATCTCGCTGGTGAGACTATGAAACAAGATATTCGTCAATAAAATGATTCCTTTTTAACAAATCGGAAAATCTACCTGTGAATCTGATCGACTTTCATTTTGTGCAGCTTGTCTAAAGCATTTCGCTCATTAAGAGCCTTGTTGAACTTTGAGCTCAGCTCCTTGATTTGAGTCTCAAAATTTGACTGCTGCTGTTGTAGCGACTCCAGCGCAACGCACATTTTCTCATGCTGAGTCTGCTGCTCCTCCTGTGTGGTTTTATCTGCAATACGTTTGTCGGATTAATAGAGATTTGTATTTTGTAAAGAGAAATAACATGTAAAGGCTTTATTTATAAACGTTTTAAAGGAATATCTTGAAAAACCACCATAAATTTTTTCGTAGGGAAATTTCAGACACTTTGCAATAATATCTTCTAATATATACTGAAGAAGGACTTACGCGTTTCGATCTCCAGTTTAAGAGCCTTGTTTTCTTCCCTCAGGGCAATGTTATCCTCAAGCAAGGTGAACATATCGTGCTCCGGGTCCTGCTCGTTGTAGTCAGGCTCCCGCACGCGACTCCGGCTGCGAGTCTTGGCCTCCTGGGTGCGAAACTTGGCCACCGGAATGCGCCCGCGTCGCTCCATTTTTCAGTAGAATTTTTTCCCTGGCAGGAATAATAAAATATTATTATATTTAGTGACTTAATTTGTGGCTAAGCTTAAACTTTGCTTACGTTTCGCTTGCGCACAAGCCTTAAAGCCAAATCCTTAACCTCTTATGCTAAGCAATGCAAATGGAACTTAATGCTGCCATCACCACGTGATGAGTGTTTGGGAGTGAATGCGTTTTGAGTGTGGTGGGTATGTGGGGAATGCTTTTGGATGGAGATGTGTGCTGCATGCCTTTAAGGTGACGAATTGCTCCTAGGGATGGGCCCACATTGAAACGCCTTGGAGTTTTACTTTTTGATTTTATTATTTGCTGTTTACAATTTTTTCTTGATTTCAGTTTTATCTTGCCTTGCCCGCCCCTTTCCTGTCAACCTATTTTGCTCTGTGTGCCACATGCGTGTGCTTCTGCTGGGTTTTGTGTTCGATTCGCTTGGATTCTGCTGTTTGCTCTGCTCAATCTTCTGCTTCGACTGCTAAAAATGCAGGACACCTGTTCGCCTTAGTTAAATTTATATCAGAAGTTGGCCGAAAGCATTTGGAATGCCTGCCGAAAGTTGCTACGAAACTAGTTAAAGTGCCACGCCCACTGCTCGATTTAAGCTTATAAATGGTTTAGCTTGGCTTTAGAAATATTTGCTTGTTAGTGCAGAAGCATATTCTTTTATCTCCTTTTTGTTTATTTTTTGTTTTGTCAATTCTTAACTAATTTAACTGTATTTTTGCCATTGGTTTTTGTGTTTTTTTTTTTCTTTTGCTAATTACTTATGCATACAATTTCCTTTGCTTTTACCGTAAATCAATTTCATATTTTGTCACTTGTAGTGTAAAAATAAAAAAACCTAAAGTTTATACACAAAATTCTCGAGTTTAGTACTACTCATTTTTCTCGCTACATTTGTTAGTTGCCTCGCTTTAAATATTATATATAAATTTTTGAGATTGAGTTGCTTTTGTTTTTCGATTTAGTTTTCATTCAATTTTATAAAAATAACTAATTAAAGGCGGCTTAGAGCTCTTTGTTTTTGCTTTTTTTTCTCGTTATCTTGTTGTGTATGCTTCTATGCTTGAATAGTTTTTTTTCTTTAATAATTTTTGATTTTTTTAAATTTGGTTTAAATAGCTATATAGTTAATGTTTTTTTTATGTATTTTCGAAATTAATATTAATGTATTTTTTCTTTCCTTTTTACAGCTAATTTTAAGATTTATCTTTGGGTAATCATGCTTTGTGTGCTAAATACTTTACATGTCTTTACGAATTTTATAATTTACATTCCTCTTTTTAGTATACGTACGTATAGTTTTTTATAAATTAATATTTTTATATTTTCTTTTTATATATATATATATATATTTATATATATACTTGTTTTAATATATGTGAAATTTCTGAGTCGAACAAGAAGCCTCAGTGTTGAGTTTGGAAATACAGATCTGTTAGGAAAAGAGGGGTTAATTTTTGTATATGTTTTGAGCTGTTTGCATTGAAAATACATAAATAAATGTTGATAATATTTTATAATAAATCAAACAAACAATACGAATTCGTAAGGCTTTGTACTGAAAGGTAAAATAAACAAAAATTCTTTTAAAGTCTAGAAAGGTATGATAAGCTACGCAGCTAAG
Source organism: Drosophila rhopaloa (assembly GCF_018152115.1). NCBI lineage: Eukaryota > Metazoa > Arthropoda > Insecta > Diptera > Drosophilidae > Drosophila > Drosophila rhopaloa. Next base: position 11,715,020 of record NW_025335059.1, on the reverse strand, counting down.
CCTATAAATGATGTACGCTTTAATTTAAATGATTAACGAAATACTGTGGGTTTACGAAAGTGAATAGTCTAAATGTAATTATACATAAATATATTAATATACCCTGTTTTTTTGGGTAACGCTTTGACAGAACTTGATTTTTTGGAAATATTTTCGACATCGGAGATTCTTTCATACATAGTTTGTCAATTTTTTTTTCTTTTTATTTATTTAATACGGTTAATGTGTAAATATGTTTATCTTTGCTTTGAATTATGACCAAGTCATAGAAAGGGAATCATCTTAGCTTTGTTTTAAGGAACGTGTTGTGATACAAATAAAATGGATAATGTGTCTTGAAGGGTTTGGTTTGCAAAGGAAATCTGTGTTGAAAAACAAGAAATTTTCGTTTTGACAGATCTATTCATCGTACAACATGCAAGTGTGTTAGGGTGTGTTATGTCACCCAATGTGGGTTGCAAGATTTACAAGCAACATTTTAGACTGATCGTTTGAGTTGTGTTTATGACTGGACTCCTACGACCGCGCCTAGTCTGAGGATGGGTTTCAAACGATGTTGCTGCATGCTTCAGTTGGTAGTTTGCTTCGTTGTGGTGTTTGGTTTGGTTTCAATCAGATGGTTGCTGGTTTTTATCATCGAGCTTTATCTACATCTCCTCGATAAAGCCACGCAGTTTGTCGATAAACGGACGTCGGTAGGCAGACGAGTGCGCGATCTCTAACTTGTACCACTTGTCAAACGATTCCTTGGGGATCACCTCGCTCTCGTACAGTACACTGAACGTACTGCAGATGGTCTCGCCCGCGGCCATCTCATCTTCGAACTCGGCCATGAAGTGCTGCTGCAGCGAGTCGACGGCCTCGTCAATGCAAGCGATCTCCAGCGCCTCCTGGGCGTCGATGCAAAGTCGCAGCAGTGGTGTGCACCGGCTGCGGAAGCTCTCCGTGTTTAGCTGCAACGGCCTTGCGTTGCCTCCGCTCTTGTTGTTGTTGTGGGTATTTGTCATCACAGTCAGCGCGAAATCACAGCACAGGAATCTAGTGAGCTGCCTCACAAATTTGTCGTTGATGGCTACGTTGGTGTTTATGTAGTCGATGGCCATGTCGCAGGACAGTGCCAGCAGGTATCTAATCCGCTCCACATGCTCCACCGGTGATCGTGGTGTTGTGGGCGCTTTCCCTTTGCCATGTCCCTGTCCCTGGCCGGGTCCGTTGTCCAGAAAGTAAAAGCTGTTTGACTGCACAAATTCTCGATACTTGCGCACATCGTTCCAGAATAACTGTCCTCGGTCCAGTTTGTAGTCGTTGTGCCACAGCTTGCGGGCATAGGCGGCTCCAAATTCCTGCACGAAAAAACTGACGAAGGCGTAAACAAAGCGCTCCGTAAATATCGGACTCTCAAGCCAGCGCCGCTGCCACACATCCTTCAGGTCCAACTGTCCCGAATGGATGATCGGACCCAGGAATTCAAACACATAGCCCCAGCCGTTGGGCACGTCCACCAGCAGATCAGGGAAGTCGTCGCCAAACTTGGAGTACGCTTGTCCGAAGATCTCCTTGTCCACAGCATCCTTGCCCATTAGGTAAGCAAAGACGTTGGCACAGGCCTGACGCTGCTGGCGCTTTACCGTGCCCCTATGGAGGTAGTCCATCAGCAGATAGTGGAGAATCTTGGATTGTTGCGTGCCGTTGTGCGAGCGCCAAATGGTCAGCACCTCCGGTTGCCAGTCACGCGCGTTGAGAGCCTCCTCAACTAGTTTGGTAATGAGCTCTTGGCATTGCTTGCCATCGAAGCCGGCATCTGCTGGGTGTTCCACATGGCTTCTGTTTCCACTGGCTGGGGGCAAGGATGTTCCCAAGGGCGGTGGCTGCTGGTACGGCGAGAATCTGTAGTTTTGGCCCGGACGTTTTAGCAAGGACGTCGGCGGTGGCACACTGGATGAGTTTGCGGGCGTCGAGCTGACCGGACGGTTGCCCGCATTGCGCCACTGGTAGTTCGATGAGTTGCCCAGCTTGGCGGGTGAATCGTCGCTAGCACTGCTGCTGCTGAATCGCAGCTTGTTCGGATCAATGCTGAGGGTCTGGTTCTCCTGGTGCTGTTTGTTGGGCATCTTTTGCATAAAATAGTTTCCGCCGTCGTGACTGTGCTGGTGGTGGTGCTTTTGCTGCTGGTGGTGAATCGGCTGCTGGTGTTGGTTCATGCCGCCTCCACGACCACCGCCACCGCCTCCCCCGCCACTGCTGTGGTGCGACTGATCCTTGGGATCGTCGTGCTGCTTGTGGCGCTGTCCGCGTCCGGTTTGCTGACCAGGTTGTTGGGTGACCGGCTGATCCCAGTTGCGCAACCTCAGATCAAGCACATCCTGCATCATGAACCGCACCCGACTACTTATCTTGATATGCGCCTGTTGGCGGTGGCCCGTTCCTCGAGAACGGTTAATAATATCCTGAATGCGGCGGAAGATCTTTTCAATGCGATCCCTCAACTGATACTGCTCGGGTTGGCTGGCCTCCAGCAAATGACCCACAGTGGTCAGCAGTTTACACATATACTCCAGCTTTTCCTCGCATCCGTGCTCAAGCAGGGACTCCACACAGTTGAGCACTCGATCGCTGGTTAGCGACTGGAGCTTGAAGAGCTCGCCAATGAAACGAACAGTGCCCCAAGCACGGCGACGGAACTGGTACTCCAGATCCTCCATCTCAGCACGCAACTCTGCTTTCCTTGCCGGGTCCGTGCTCTGGCTGATACGATCCATTGTCGGCTGCAGCTTTTTGGCCTTCGCATTGGCATCGTTCACATTCGACTCAAATTCGTGTTGAATGCGTGTAATTAGCGAGCTGGTGAAGAGTGACTTGTTTTCGGCCTTGATTTCGTGGAAAAGCACCTTGCAGAAGCGGGCATATGTGGGCGCAAAGTTCGGCTCACTAATAGTCTTCTCAAAGATCAGCAGCATGACCTGGAAAGTAGTAGCGGTTATAGTATTTGCCATAAAAGGTTTTGAAGAGTGGAGCTCTTATAAAGTTAATACCGAAAACAAATATTTTTACAATATTCCTTTCTAATCTGCTAAAATCAATATACTTGATCCAATTAAGCGTTAACTTACGTTTGTCATTTTGGCTTCATTGTCCATTTTAATGCTGGACATCTCCTTGAGAAGGACCTCGAAGTTATCGGGCGTAAGTTTGTTGAGAATACCGCGCACCTTCTTCAGCACGCCCTCGACGTCGTCGTCTTCATCCTGACCACTGGCCATGGAAACACGGCGCAGGGTACCCGGCTGCCAGGCGTTCTCGCACTCAGACAGCTTGATCTCCTCCTTAAGCGACAACTGCACCCGGATGATGTCCATGTGGCGCTGATTTGAGTTGGATCCACCACCTCCGCCACCACCCATGTTGCCCATGCTAACGGACCCGCCCATCTGCTGATGTCCGTCGTGATGCTTCTTGTTAGGCCCATGACCACGCCCGCGCTTTCCGGGCACATAGTCCATCGACTCGTTGAAGTTCATGTGCTGGTACTGTTGGATGTGCTGGCCGTGACCATGGCCATGGTGCTGCTGAGGTTGCTGCTGGCGGGAGACAAACAGCTGCGAGATACAGTCGCCCTTCTGGCAGGGCACCATGGGTGGCTTGCGCGAGTCGCTACGCTTGGACAGCTCACGCAAGGTTTCGATGCTGTAGCGAAAGTTTTTAGGGACCTGAGGACTGGGACCGGGACTCTGGCTGGGACTTTTTGACTGCGCTATTTTCTGCTGACTGGCTTTTGGTGATCCCGGACCTTTTCCGACTGCCTGATGTAGTGGAGAGCCCTTTTTACTGCCAGCGCTCTTCTCTCTGGAAATCTGTGCATTAACCTTGGGAGCGCAGTCCACATTATCCGCGCTTCGACTGCTTATCGAGGATTCATCCTCTGCTGCCTTGCTGATCGTCGAACTTGACCATGTGGAGCTGCATATGAAACCTGTTTCGTGGCGCGTCTCCTCATGGAAATCCCCAAACTTGAGTTCAACCACAGCATTCTCCTCGACCTTTCCCACGCCACCAGCACCCACTGGAACTGGCTCATCATCTTCGCACACTGAGCTGCTGCTGTTGAGGAACTGCAGCTGTTGGGTCTCTGAGGGAGCGGCGGATGTGTTGGGGCTGCCCTTCTGCAGGAACTTGGCTACAATCTCATCGTTGGCCAAGTGCTTTTCTAATTTGACTTCTGGATTATTTGCCATGCTGTTGCTATCCTCTTTGCTGTCAGCTGTGGAAAAACAAAACATTTAATCAGCACTTGTTAGAATAATAAATATAAAGTAGCATTTCATTTATAAAGCAATTATTACGAGTCAAAAATACATTTGGAGATACAAAAGTCATATTTAGAAACCGCGAACTACATAGTTCACGTTGTGGAAAATGTGGTTGTGCAGTCCGTTTTTGATAAAATAAAATAATAGCTCAGTTCCGGGAAATCGTAAGCTCATTAATGAAATTCCGAGAACAATGACGCTGGGCCATAATTTTTGATTTAAAAGTAAGAAAATTTTTTTTTGTAATGTCTACTCACATTCAGGATCGCTGTTGGCTTCCACATCCATGTCATCCTCGTCATTGTTGTTGTTGTTGCTCGTCAAGTGCTCCTTGGGATTGAGCAAGGGGTTGTCTCTTAGAGTAGAACTTACGTTAGGATTATTACTAGTTGCACTAAGCTTATCAGTCGTCGGTTGCGCCGTCGCCTTGTCGTCGAATACAGTCGTTCCTTGTTTGGTTGTTGCCGCTACCGTGGTTGTTGATGTTGTGGTAACCGCGTTGTTGTTTGAGTTGATCTCTGGCGCGCCGTTGCCATTGCCCTTGCCATTGTTGTTCTGGTTCTGCCCCTGGCTGCTTGTGGTGGTTGTTATCGAGGACTTCTGTTTTTTTTTCTCCAGCTCCTTCGCTCGTTTCTGGGCCTTGTGCTGCTTTTTAGTCGACTTGTTGGTGTTATTGGTAGCAGCGGTGTTGCCGGCAAGCAGGGTGACGGCGGCCGAGATGCGGGAGGCAGCCGGTGATGCTGCAGCTGAGAGTTTTCCTGGGATCTGCTTCCCCTGCTGCAGGAGATTGACTGGCTGCTGCCGCTGCGGCTGTCTAGATGTGTGTGTCGGCGTGGAGGCTGCCGACGAAGAGGCCCCCGAACTAGTTGTGGTCGAGGTGGCGGGCGGAACACCCGACTTCCTGTTGGGCGAGCTCGCTGCTGGCTTGGACGGCGCCGGAACAGCTGTGGTAGCTATCGACTTGCTTGGCTTCTGCTGGGCGACACGTGAGGCTGGCGGCGGTGTCGAGTGTACTGCTGGTGTCAGCATCGGCTGGCTTCTGGACAAAATGGAGATGCCTGGGCATCCGCTGGCCGCTGCCTCGGCCACGTCATTCGCTATGGATGTCGGCGTGGCGGTGCCTGCGAGCAAATACATTATTCTATGTTTACGGGCTAAAGGTTTACGGGCTAACACTTACTTTGCTTGTTGGCCGATTTGGGGCGCTGCTTTTTGGCTTGCTCTTGGAACAGGACGGGCTGCTGGCCCGCGTCGATGACTTCGGGCAGATTTAACTCTGAGTGTACCAGTGGCAGGCTATCATGCGTCTCCGTGACATTGTCCACTGCAAAAGGAATCATTAGACATGAACACTAAAACCCCGGCCAACTTCGGCGTCCCGACGTTTTACATACCCTGTGTGGGTCTTTTTCTAAAATCTTTTGTTTAAAATTTCTTATTGTTTTTGTTTAAGCCTCAATTTTATTTGATGTTAAAAAATTTGAATTTTAAAGACTTTTTTAACTCGATCTTTTAAACAAATTTAAAATAAACAGGTTACTGGGATGCCTTCGTTGATTTCAGTTTTATATACATAATGGGATTGGAGAACTCAAATTTTTTTTCCTATTTGCAAATTTACGAAATTAGGCAAAATGCCAAAACAGTCTTAAAAATAAATAAGAATAAGTAAACAAATATCTACATTAATTTTTATCAAGCAGCATCTATAAACTCACCGTCGCTGTATTGCAAGAAACTAAGGTGCTCTTCGGTGTTGCCCGAGTGGGCCAGTAGTATATCCTTGACAATAACACTGATCTGATCCTTATCCGTGGCCCCGGGTGAAGGTGACTGTCCGGCATCCGGAACGGCCACATCTTCGCCAAACACTAACCCAGGACACTTCTCCGAGGAGATGGACTGGCCAAGACAAGACGCCGACTTCACAGTCTGCATCTGCTGATCCACCATGACCCCAGACAAAAGGGACGATGCCGAGGCGGAGTCCATGAGAATGGGTGCCTGGAAAAGGCACATGGTGCTATCAGAATCCTGTGCCGTGCTTGGTGTCAGCGTCGAGTTCGAGTCCTTCTTGATGAACACCGAGCTTTTTGGATTCAACACGTCCTCTTTGGTGTCCGGATGGATGATGGGAATGGCGTATTTACGCTGGCTGATTTTGTCGTTGTTGGCTCCCAGTTGTTGGGCGGATACCACTGGCGGAGTGGGCAATGAAGTGGTTGAGAATCCAGTGGCCACCGGCGGCACTCCACCCACACTCGGCACACTGGGCAACGCTGTGGTGCTGCTGCTCTGCAAGTGCGCCGCATAAGTATGCAAACCCCCCGGCGTTTGAGGAGGCGGAGCAGCCATTCCCGCAGAAGTTAGTATGGGAGCAGCCGTCATCCCGGCTGGTGGTCCCAAAGTAATTCCCGGAATGAAGTTGGGCTGAATGTGGAAGGCCGCCGCTCCGTTCAGCGTCCCGTTGCGCGAGTTAATCATTGGAGCCACCGTTGCCGGAGCGGGACGTGGGGCATTTGGCTGACCTACGGTGTATGTGGTATAGTAGTTGGGGTGCGGGGCGGTGGCCGCAGCCCTTTGGCCGCCTCGAATGTTGCCTCTGTGAGAGTTTCCACCACTTGCCACATTGTTACCGGCGCTATTCTGTGCCGTGGTCATATAGTAGGTAATCGCTGGCGCCTGACCAGCTCCAACTGCCCCGCCAGGTACTTGTTGTTGGCCACTCGGCGGCAGTCTTCTGTTGCGGCTGAGGTTGGGCTGTCGCAAAGAAGGCGGTTCCTGGAGCTCCGGCCGCTCCGTTTGTGGGAAAGGCCACCGCCGACTGCATGCCCATGAGCTGTCCATTCGGGTTATAGGGTATATAGGTTGCCGAGATGTAGGTGGCCCCCGCACCACCCGCATTCAGACCAGCTGACGGCGGAAAATGGGGTGGCAAGGTTGGGTTGCTTAACGCACGGGTTAGGTTCGCGCCAGGAGCCACGCCATTGGCTCCACCATGGTGGCTATGTGGTTGAGGATGTCCCAACGAGTTGTTGCTGGCGGCGGCGCTCAGTTGGAGGGTAGCGCCGCCGCCGCCACTGGCATTGTTGCTTGTCGACGCGGAGTGGGCAGCGTAGGTCGGCTGCGGGTAGAAGATGACCGGCTGGTGGTGCGCTTGGGCCTGGGCCTGAGCCTGGGCCTGTGCTTGCACCTGCTGCTGCTGTTGTTGTTGTTGCTGCTGCTGGATGTGTTGCTGGAGGTGGTGATGCTGCTGCTGCTGCTGGTGTTGCTGCTGTTGCAGCAACTGTTGCTGCTGGTGGTGGTGTAGGCCGCTGTGGTTCGGGACAAACAGTGCGTGGGTTGCCTGCTGCTCCTGTTGTTGCTGCTGGTGCAGGATACTACTCCGCACCTGCTGCTGCTGTTGTTGAACTGCCTGTTGCTGTTGCTGCTGCTGCTGGAGGTGATGGTGGTGCGAGTGCGCCGTCTGGTGGTGCTGGGCTTGGTGGTTGTGGTTCTGCTGGTGTGTCGACTGTGGTCTGGTTCCCTTCCCACCCCCTCCCTGTTGTAGGAACATAGGAGGACCTTCGGAGGATCTGCACACGCATTCAATCGCACGGTCACACGCACAGGCACACACGGAGAGTTAAGAAAACCGCGGCCGGAACAAAACAGATGTACAAATCGTAATGTTAGTAAGATGGAAATGGAAGTGAAAATGGGTTGGCAATGTAAGGAATGCTTGGCGTATTATGGTTCAAAGCCGTGAGATGATGCATGCGTTTGTGAATCGAATCGAGTGTGTGAGAAAGCAACCAAAAAACGGCATGCAAATCATGTGTTTAGATCTTATGACTAAGAGCTCCGTAGTAAACTCAGAGAATGCACTCCCTCTTTCACCACTTTTTCTCCCAGACTCTCACTTAATTGAGCTATTTAATTGGAATGTGGAGTATGATGTCACTCGTGGGCCGTGTATACATCCAAAATGTTTTCGAAGATGGCCCGCCACCTTATCGCCGGGTTTATCAATGGAATAGTCACTAGCGGATCGGAACCCAAGTACTAGCGAATGGGTGACACACCGTAACAAGTGGCGCTATTAGTCAGTACTGGCCTTAAAGCCGAACAACACAAAGGCAGCCACAAAGAAGCAGCAGCTGGCGGGCGTGGGAGGTGAGCGATGGTCCGCTGTCGGCTGTTTGGCCGCAACCAGTTTGGCATTCCGTCAGCACTTTCCTCAGCACAGTAGAAACTACCAGAAGTGGATCACTTAATTCGAGCAAAGGGAATTTCTTTGTTGTTCTGTTAAGCAAATTTAATTAAACTAGGTATAATGCTGATTGATAAGAATATAACAACTGCTTCATCAGTGTCAGCATAGTGTTTACTCGGAAAACTGATCAAGCTTAAAAAAACCTTTGAGGGTCTTATGACCAAGCCTTTCATAAACAAAAACATAATACTTGCTGAGAATCGATTGAATTTTAACTAACAAAAAACTACCCTTTTCTACTCACAGAAAAGTAATCAAGGATTTCTAAGAAATGCAATCTAATATTTGAATACTTTAAAAACAATATACATACACCCTCAATAAATTATATTAAAATTGTATTTTATTTGGAAATTTGTTGATCAAAACCAAATGTTCTACAAAAATCGAACGCTTTTTATATGAAAATAGTGCAATTTTTTTTTAAAAATACATAATTTTGGCGTTTTTTTTTTAAATTGCTATTCTATCCTAAATGTATGTCCAAAAACTATTAGCTTTGACAGAGCTTTTGGCCAGTTTTCACTGTGCTGTGCCGATTGCCGCTCTGCTGTGGCCTAGAAAAACCAACTCCGCTGCAGTTTGAGGCCAAGCACCTCGCCAGGAAAAAACCTGTTTTCCAGTCAGAGAAAAAGATGCCGCTGCAACTTAAGTTGGACGCCCATTTTCACTCGATGGCAAGGAAAATGAAAACCTTGCTGGCAGAAAGGCTCACTTGTTTCTGGTTTGTTTGTAAACAAAACCAGTTGGAGCAATGTGTGGGTGCTGTTCTAATTGGGATCACTGATTGGGAGTGCATTCGTATTGGAGTGTTTGTGGTGGAGTGTGTGCGTTAAACTAAGAAAACAATAACTAATGCGAATTATTTACACTAAAAGAAGAGCTCGGATGTGAATGCAGTGTAACTCGAGAACTTACCGCTTCCTGTGCTGCTGCTGATGTCCTTGGGGACTCCACTCGATTAGTAGATGATGTGGTGATCCTATCGGTATTCGGTTTATCCTGATGCTAGATCCGCTGCCTCAAAGGCAGTGGTTACGTCGTGATCCTTTCCGGCTTTCACTCCTGGTTAAGCCCTACGCCTCCTCCTCCTCCTTTTTATTTGCACCTCCTTGGCCAATTAGCTTTATCTCTCCTCGTTTGGACACTCGTGGTTCGCTCTATCCGGAATTTTTAGATATTCCATGTATGAAAATACGCGAGTTCTACGATGCACATCTACATCCACATTGGTGCAGACGGACGAGGGGCACGTACACGTACATACGTACAAAAATATACAAAATAACGTACGGCTAGTGCTAAAATTTCACGGTAATTTTTCTATAATTAAGAGTGAGAGAAAGATAAAACGTAAGCTTGAATTTTGCATTTACATAAAATTACAATAAGATTAATTCTATGAACTCCCGACCAGCGCCTGCTTTGATTTTTTGTTCCCTCTCCGTCCAGCTGAGCAGGCTCAGCCCCAGATTAAGAATATAAAATGGGCAGCTATTCCATATTTTGAGTGTGCTGGCAAAGGGTTTCCAGTTTTTTTTTGGGGGTTTTCAGTTTTTCCTGCGAAGGCAAGGCGTTGGTTGTTGTTTTTTTTTTGCCATTTCTCGCCTTTTGCCGTTCGCTTTTTGCGCTCTCTTTCTGTCTTTGTCTAACCATTGGTACTTACCGCCTCGCTCCGCTCCTCTTTACTCGCTCTCTCTTGCTCGCACACCACACACAAAACTGAGGAAACAAAAAAAAATGCAGTTCCACGCGGGGAACACGCCAAAAAGTTTCACTGGCACTGCGACTTTACATCAGTGCATCGTCTGCTACACCTTGTTATGTATACGCGGTTCACTATCTGTTACAAATAATTTTGTAAATGTAAATAGTCTACAGAAACACGTCCGTTCCGTTCGATGAAATCAAAGTGACCGTGGCGAGGCCGATGGAAGATCCCAAAAGGTGTAACGCAGAACACACTCAAAAATACCCTATAATGGTCGGAATATACTGAAAATATACAATATAAATTCGAGTTGGCTTAGTGCGGACTCAAGCCGCGGAGGTAAATTTGGCTAAAGGCTGTGCATTTATACTTAATTAAAGCTCTATTTTTCCTTTTAATATTTACTAAATAATAATAATATTTACTTAAGTTATATTTTTTGTTATAAAGCATATATGTACATATATTTAGCCATTTATTCTATATTTATACGTACATATTGCGGTGTCTGGATTTTCACAATGGCCCCAGACATGCATGTGTTAGAAAGGCACAGCTAGTGTGTACTATTAGGTAAAATTGAACTGGAGCGCTTTTTAATTTTTTAAGCCTTTTAAAAGATGATTTTAGTCAATTATTTCTACTTACTTACAAAGGTATATTCTATATAAAATAAGTAAGTAACAAGTTTTACGTGAAGCGAACTATTTTCGAAATCGAAGAAATCTTGAAATCGTACGTAGTCGTTTAGTAAGTAAGATAGCCACCAGATGTCGCCAGAGTTAATTTTTAAACTTGGGAATCCCATAATTCGCTATTTTTTTAATCTCGAAAAAACAAAAACTAAAATTGGTTCTGACGAATAACATTAAAAAAAAATTAAGTACTCATGATGAAGAGGCAGAGAAATGTTGTTTAACTTCCTTTTTGTAAGGATTTTTAATTATTTATTGTACAAATGCCGGCAAATAAATAAGTTCCACCATGGACCACTTTATGTTTTTTTGAAAAGCACATGCGCAGAATTTGCGCTTCCATTCCCAGCTTCCACTTACTCTTCCCCTATATTCCCCTCCGTGGAAGACGAAAAGATTTTACGCGCTTGTAGTAAAAGCTTAGCTCCTTCTCTTTTGCCTGATACGCTGTCATAGCCGCCACCCCCTTTCTTAACATACATAGCTCTTTACTCACAATCAAGTAGCTCTTTATAAGCAGCCTTCCATCGATATGTTTTCAATGCTATCACCCAGAGTACTTCTTAATTCCTATCTTAAGAAACAATTGTAATTTAAATGTATAAAAATCAAATCTTTGCCTTCCTTACACAAGCATTGCATAAAATATATATACAGAGTCCCCACAAACAGGAACTGAAAGGATTATTTTGCGGCTGGGAAAGCAAAAAGACTAGACCGCAAATGCAAATGTTTTAAGTTGGCACAACGAAACCGCACACAGACAAACGGTTTTTCCATGCAGTTGTGAAGTCATTTGCATTGCTTGTTTTCCTGTACGTCCTGTCATGTTTTTGTGGTCTCTGTGGTCGAAATAAAGACAGTGTTGTAATAATAAATTTAAAAAGAAAGGAGAGGTTTAAACATTTGTTTAATGATTTTGGCCTTAGCCACATACGTTTGAATTTAACGGTCACGTTTGGCGCCACTGCCAGCTAAACTTAATATCGGAACGGACTGTTGCTGAGCTTTAAAATGGGTCACAAGCAGAAAAGTGTACGGCTTATGACTGTTGTAGCCCTTTTACAACTTTTTTTATTACTTTAGGTTTTGTAAACAATCCAAAATATATAGTTATAAAAGATGTAATCTTTTGATTCAATAAACTTTAGTAAGAGAAATGAAAACCTTTAAAATAATTTATATTAAGAAAAGTGTTTGATTTTAATTAGTTTACTATTTGTAGTGCTTACTGGCTTACTTTAAATATTTTAAGAATTTATTCAGTTCAACAAATGAAAATTTAATTACTTTAATTCCCAACTCTTTTTCAAACGCCTATGTGTATTGGTATATTTCTTAAGTAACAATAATTATTTTGGTATATTTTCCAGCAGCTAACGGTATCTTGTGTTGCCTCCACTACAGCCACACCAAAGTGGAATTCCATCGCTCCAGCTGTGGCCACACTAAGTCTGAAGCTCGATTCGCCCTGACGCGCGTAACGCTTTTTTCCCGCATCACTTTCCTCCACACTCATTTGGCGCTGAAAAATCTACCCAACAAAAGAAGAGAATGCACCAAACCGAATTTTCAACAATAAACGAAAACTGCACCTAAGCCGGATAACAAAAATGACTTTTAATTTACTAATTTAAGTTTTCCATCCATGTAAAAACAAAAAAAAAATAGTGCGCGAACTAAAATCCCGTAAAAACCAGGATGGGCCTAGCCCGAAATAAAACTTTTTCGTTTCGTTTTACATAGTTATTTAACCGAATCAAATAAAACAAAGCAAAAAACAAGATTTACTAAAAGTAAATTACGTTTAAACCATCACAACAAATATTAATGTGAAAATTGTGCAATAATTTAGAGAAATTTCTAAGAGAAATTTCTAAGAGAAATTCATAAGTGAGCTAAATATCATTATTGGAAATACACAATAAAATAAATGTTATGCAACTTAAAGATAAAAGTTAAATCATACAAATAAATGCAACCAAAACGCAGTACATACAGATATATGTATATATATATCGAAGGCATGTGTGTGTATAGAGGAGTTTAAGTCCTCGAAATAAGCACTTCTACAAGGACAAAGGATTACTACATTTTGAGCCAAGTTTTGGGCAAACTTTAAAGATAAAAAGAACCCACCAAAATTAGGAGAACATAATCTGAAACAGAATCAAAGCGACGAATTCTGAATGCCCACCTGAGCCCCGCCCCCGGGAAGCACCTGCCCACCGGAACCCGGGCATTTTCACCCACGCACGCAAGCGCAGGCTCCCGGGAACCACCGCACCACCCAAAAATCAGCAGAGAGTGGAGAAATTAGGAGCTACCGAAATTATTTTTGCTTTGATTCCGCCTTTTGTTTCAATCGCCGAAAATGTGGAGGAAAGCGAGCAGGTTGGTCAGGGAAACCACCTCGTGGAAAACGCGTCGTCAGGGACAAACAGAAGCCCCAACAACAGCAGGACCAGCAACAACAACAACAACATCAGCGACCAGGACGAGGACACCGACTGGACGAGGATTAGCCATCATCACATGGTCGCAGTTCGCAGTTGTTGCCGCTGTTGCAGCGCTGTTCCACTGCCGCGACTGTCAAGGTGAGTCCTCCATGGTGTCCTTTGGTGTGCATGAGTGTGTGCGTGTCTGTGCTCTCGAGCAAGAGCGGTCAAACAAATAGGACCGTGGCTACCAACACATAATGATATCCGCTAATTAAAATAACCTTCAAACTGATATATTGAATGCTTTGGAATAATAGGCTGAGTGAAATAAAAGTACACAACTAAGCGTATATTTATACATAACTTTAGATTTACCTTTGGAAAATAGTAATAATAGTGAAACTGTTAAATCAAAAATTTATTCTTTACATTAAAACTTGAAAAGATATTTTGGATTTAAATCCATTTATTTAAAATTTAGTTTGCTTAAGATTTTATACGAGTTAAAACGAATTTGTTCTAGTTGTAAATTTTAAATCAGATTTGAAGTTATTGAGTCTCTTTTAAAAAGAAAAACTATGGCAAACAAGTTAAAAAATTGAAAAGATTTGTGAATCAAAATTTTATATTGAGTATTGCGCAATTTATTGATGAGGCTGTGAGCAAGACACTTTCACTTTTCATGCCGAAGTGGGCTAAGAATGCAGAGATAAACATTGCCTTGCGGTTTGTCAGCATATCCACGAGATAGCTCAATAAATGCCAACGCGAAGTCAAAAGTATGACGAAGTTGGCCTTAGGCAACTCGGCTAAGAGTGAATACTTTACCGAAACCTCAATTAATTCGAGTACCCCTTTTTCACGGTGCCTCAAAACCCTCGAAAGTTTCTCAATCTCAATTGAGGCTTGACGAGTGCGAACTCAATATAATGGTCGAATGTAACGCATATGATTAGAGCTCTGGGCTATGATGTACTTTTAATGACTTTGCAACCAATACAAAAAATTTAAATTGATGCGTCATTTTCATAGCTCTAAAAGTTTTTAAAGAGCCATTAAAAACTAACTTATAGTTCATAACAAATTGGCTGTTAAAGCTTAAGGCACCCATTTCGTAATTAAATTCATACAAAATTAAAACCAAAAAAATTTGTGACACCTAGTAGTTAGCAAGAAGTTGGTTTATTGCTGTCATACTTAATCTTTTCTCAAGAAACTAACATCATGCCATTTAAGTTAATCTGTTTTTCGTTTCCTTGTCTTATTTTGTTTGTAGAACCTTGAGACTTCTTGAAAAGAAAGAGATTCAATTGCAGAACACGATTATCATTGCTCATTGCACTGTTTTACTGTTTAGGCCTAAAATCGTAACAGACAAAAGTAACAGATACTACAGTACAAGCTACTACCATTTTAAATGTGGCTACCGAGTTTGGTCAGAGCAGAATAAGCCGATAAAAATTTCTACCACGTAAAAGTTTTTAAAATAACGCATTGTGAGGTGAAACTACCAATTACTGCGTGGTTAATAAAACATGTGGATTTCTTTTTAGACCAAAAAGCAATGGAAACTGTCAAAAAAAGTAATCAACAAATTTTCCGATAATTTTTCCGATACAAATTTTGTAATGAGTATTGCCCTATTTATTTTCTTGCCTAGGCGGCTTAAGAATGGTGAGATAAATATTGCCCTGCGCTTTGTCAGCATATCCACCAGATGGCTCAATAAATACAAAAAAAAAGTCTACAAAAAGTATTACAAATAGTACTTAACTAGAATACGTGTGTTTATTGCTATTAGCACCCATTTCATAAATAAATTCAGTCGAAATAGTCTAAACAATGTTGTTAAACCGAGTAATTAGCAAGAATACGTGTGTTTATTGCTGTCTTGCTTATTTATTTTTCAAGAAACTAACATCAGGTTTTTTTAATATGTTAATCTTTTTTTCATTCCTTGTTTAATTTGGTTTCTAGAACCTTAAAACTTTCTTAAAAAAAAGAAATTCAATTTGTGAAGACGATTTTCAGTGCGTAGAGATAGCAATTATAACAATTATCGCCGTTAAGGCATGTGTGACACATTGTACGGTTTCACGGTTTAGGCAAAAAATCGTCACAGTCAAATACTTCTGCATTCCATATGTTCAAATTCACACTCATAGGTAAACATCTCTACACTTAATAGATATGTTGCCTTTTCTTTCAATTCATAATCGTGTGAATAAATTATGTAAATCAAGTAGGACTTTAAATCAAAGCATTTCCATTGTTTTGCATATTATTCTCCAAACTTTGGCTATGACTACTTAATTGCCATAATTAGATGGGTCGAGCTTTACTGGGCAGTGACGCAAAGTCAGGGGAGTTCAATGAACCAGCATTGGTCACGCAAAAGAAACAGATACTATTGTACTAGCTACTACCATTTTGAATGTGGGAACCGAGTTTGGTCAGAGCAGAATAAGCCGAAAAAATTGCTACCAGGCAAAGGCGTTTAAATTAACCCATTGTGAGCTGAAACTGCCAATTACTGCGTGGTTCCACTCGCCCTCCGGTCCAATTTAAATTTCTGCTCTTTGTCTTTATCTAACTGACTAATGTGGAACTTTCCTTTCGAATCATTTGGCATTCCTGACATTTGCTTATAAATTCAGCCAACTGTCGGGGGAGTAGGAAATTCTAATTTATTGCCAAAAATTACTCTTCGCATTATGCAAAACATCGCGATAAGGCATTAGAGGGGCCAATGAACCGCAAGCGAAGAACTAAATCATTCATATCTTGGCCAAGAGGTACTGCCAAAAAATCGGGCGGAGAATGGTGTAATGTGGAAACCGGTTGACAGACCGTCGAGCTTTGTACTTGGCCTGCACAGTTCCCAGATACAAACCGACTTGGCCCAAAAGTAACACACAAACAGAAGTGAGTCGGCAGCAATCTTGTCGCCCCAGTCCCACACTTACGTTACTTACGTAACCGAGTTCCAGCTCACAAGAAAAAAACAAAAATGAAAAATGAAAATGATGCGAATGGCAGCCCGTTGAACCCAGCTGAAAAACCAATGGAACGCTTGACTCGCCGCCAATGTAAATTAACACAGCCTGCTAAAAAAATGAAAGTGTGTCAACATCGTTGCAATCGAGCGGTCTTTAAAAGTGCGTGTCTTGACTTATGCATGCGATTCCAGTTACCAGTAACTATATACAAAAATCATAAACATAATAAAACAGGTTTTTCCAAAGAAGTCACTGTGTTTCATACATATATCCGATTGTTTTGAACTATAGGAAGTTTATGTTAATAGGTTGAGAAAGAAGAGAAATGAAACAATGCATTGCATCTAAAAAATGTATTTAATATTTAATTTTATTACACATTGGTAAACTATAATTCATGATCATACAAATTAATTTGTTTTAATAAACCTATAAGTTTAAACCATGAAATTTTGAAATTTAAAAATTTAGTTTTAAACGGAAACCTATACGTGTTTACAATGCTTAAATTTAAAATGGATTTGTTTTTATTTTTTTAACATACATTTTATAACTAATTTACAAAAGTCAATTATTGAACAAATTTTATTGAACATTTGTCCCCGACAAAAATGAGTATACATATATAATATTTAATTAAAATGTATATAGTTGGAGCACTTTATAAATGAAAAGATAAATTTAAATAGGTTTTCATTGTTACCCGCACACAAAGGCGAGAAACAACAACTTCATTTGATAAACGATCGAATCAAAAATGAATCACTAACATCCGGATGATAACGATGCTAAACTATGGGAAGCAAAATAAACACAATTAATTTGAAATTTAATTGTAAATGCTTTCAACCATAAAAACAGATTAAAAAGTCGTGGGACTTAAGCACATAGAATAAGTGATTCAAAAGGCATCATTAAATTTCACTTAGCGTGAGTTTAAGCTCACACTAGCTTAAAAAGAAGATCCGACTCTGAATGGCTATGCCTTATGAGTTTGAAGAGTTTTTAAGATGGCAATGATGAGTGTTGAAATTTTGAATCGCATTCAATGACGCCTGTCATATATGAGAACTTAACTCACTCATGCCGATTTGCCTATGAATCGCAGAGGCATCCTCCCACGCAGCCAGATTCCCTTGCGATTCGCCCCCGTTTCGATGGGGATCTTTATAATTCCACATGTGGGACATGGTGCGGCCAATTAAACGCCGTTGGCCTGCACTTTTGTCCACCCACTTTGGCAGAATTTCGCTGGCTTTTGGAAGTTGGCAGTTGGAGCGGTGGTGGTGCGGTTCATTGAATTTCAATTGTCCGCTGTGGGCGGTGCAATGGGACAGTCGCGAACATCGACAGACCAGAGCCATAACAGCGAAAATATCAAACTGATTCGGTTGTGCAATGTTGCGCTTACATCACTTCATTTCCTTTCCTTTTCCACTTTCAAATGTCATTGCGTATTGAACATGGCATTGCGAATTAGGATTAAAATTGGGACAGGGAGTGAGATATACCTACATATGTATGCACAGAAAAAATAAAACACATTTCATTGAAAGAAAGAAATAAAAATGTAACTTTTTAAACTGGTTAAATGCTAGATCAAATACTACTTCAATCGAATTATTAAATAAAAGGTATTCTTTAACAAATGATTGGTTTTGAAAACATATCAAATTCCTGACCAATTTATGTTTATTTAATTTGTTTTGTGTGATTGAGATTCGAGGGGAACTGGAAAAGTGCAGTTTTTGACAAGCTTATCGCTTGTTTGCAGTCCACAGAAGTGAGCTAACTTTTTTATTTGGGTCCACTGCCATGCCAATGTAATCTAATTCACACCAGCAGCTACTCCACATCCCCTTTCAAGGCCACCTCCCCATATCCGAGCTTCACGTGTGGGGAGCAGATTGTCGAGCAATTTGCAGCGATTAAATTAGCTCAAGCGTGCCGCTGAAGAAGCGATTCTCGTCCTCGTTCTCCCTCCTGTTGCTGCAGTCGTCGTTGTTGTTATTGCCGAGAAGGACTAAGGTATTAGGTGTATACAAATGCTCCATGGAGTTTCGAGTTTGGCGGATCTGTGGTTCTGTATGAAACTACCACCGAATCGGGCAGCAGTGCTGCGTTTTCGTCCGTTTTCCGGACAGATCTAAGTTTTCCGGACTTTTTTCAAACATTAACTTAAATATTAAAAGCGTTGTCTAAAAAATAAATAATTAAGAATTAAATTACTACAAAGTTTTAAAAAGCATCAATAAGTAGTTCTATTCATAGTCAGTTGTTTAGAATTCATGATGTTTCAATGACTTTTTTTGCTGACTTCGCGGTATAATAATTTGTAATCTCAATTAATTTGAAATAATCTTCTTAAAAGGCTTTGTTCTATAATCTTTTCAATTGGTAGAATTTTATAAATACATAGGCAATTATTAGTTACAAAATTTGAAATTCCCTGCATATTTGTTCACAACTGAAGAAGGCACCTTGATTCAGAAGCGATGTCAGCACTGCCGAGCAGATAGAACGAGTGAGGGCGATGTCCTTGTGGGTGTAAAGGAGCCACGCCCCCGCTTAAACCACCCACTGTGAGCCGCATAATTCTCTGTGATGTTGCCGCTCAAAATGTTCTAATCTCTACGCTGGATTTACACATTGCTACCCACGCACCACCCCTCCAACCACATTGAAACTTTGTGTACATATTTGAGTTTCATTTCGTTTGTGGCTAGGTTTCGGCTAACATGAAGTCATAAAATTGAAATAAATACAAATGCGAGTTGCGCTGATTTCCAGCTGAGCGGTCACGCCTCTTTGGAAGACGGGGGCGGTGGCTGTCGCAGCAGGGAGCTCACAAATCTCCCAGGAGCGTTGGCTTCACCCGGAAGCAGATAACGCGCCGCAGGACTCAGAAATAAGACTTTGGAACAAATTACTGAAGAGGATGTCCGGCCATGTCAGTATCTTAAACCTCTTCTTGCATACTTTTAGGTAGCCTTTTTTTTTAAACAAGATCCTATAATTCCCAAAGGATTCTAACAATTTTCTCATGCAAGCCCAAGAGTCAGGCAGAGAAAAGCATACTTACCTGGCGTAGAGGTTAACCGTGATCACGAAGGCGGTTCCTTCGGAGTGAGGCTTGGCCATTGCACCTCGGTGGAGTTGACCTCTGCGATTATTCCTAATGTGAATAACTCGTGCGTGTTATTTTTGGTAGCCGGGAATGGCGTGCGCGCCGTCCCGACATAAGAAATAAATATTAATGACTTGTAAAAAATAATAGTGCGTAAATCGAATAGCGATAAGCACAATCCTTACGTAAATAAGTAATAAATTCCAACACTGATTATTTAATTTCGACTGATTCATCATTTTTATTTAAATTTTAGAAAACAGTCTTAACAAAAACTTTCGCACTATTTTGCAAGGATGGCGACCTGATTTTCATCAGTTTCCAACTGATTTCGAACCATTTAGTTGTTGTCCAATTTTCGCATTTTTGACCTTCAGGATGTCAATATAACATATTTTAAGAGTTCAATAAGATATATTTGAATTGGGTTTACCAAAATGTGTCCTTCACATAAATGGCGGCATCAGAAAAATTAAGTCAATTCAGTTTTATTCAAAATAGTTCGACTTAGTTATTTTTATGGTCGGAAATGTCTCCGTGATACAACAATTTCGCCAAATACTTAAGGCCCTTACATTTAAATTTTTATTTAAGGAAAAAATTCAGAATATAATTTAAAGAACAACTCGCTCTAAAAAATACCGAATCAGAAATTTTTTGAATTTGAATAGTGTCCATAGTCCAGGAAAATACGAAAGCTGGGAAGAAATGTTAATAAATTGTATCTTTATCAAATCATATCGTTCTATGAACTATTACAAATAATAAGAGGTAAATAATCAAAGAAATTCAAGCCAAACCTGATACCAGCTCATTGTATTGCCTAGTTATTGGCAAGGCCTACTAGAGATTCAAGGATGTTACTTTGCTAAGTAACAGATATAATTCCCAACTGCTTCTAGCAGTTACATCATGTAAACCCTAGAGACGAGCAGTGGAAAGCATACTTACCTGGCGTAGAGGTTAACCGTGATCACGAAGGCGGTTCCTCCGGAGTGAGGCTTGGCCATTGCACATCGGTGGAGTTGACCTCTGCGATTACTCCTAATGTGAATAACTCGTGCGTGTAATTTTTGGTAGCCGGGAATGGCGTTCGCGCCGTCCCGACATTATTAATAAATATTATAATAGTTTAAGCTGAAATCAGTTGAAGCTTGTGTTATTGTGTTATTTATAAATTGAATTGATGAAGGTTACTCTTGCTGAAAAAATAAGGTAATTTGAGCTAATGTCCGTCTGCTTAGTTCCAGTTTGGGTTTCCCTATCATCGATCATTAGGAGGGAGGTGTGCTTTTATTTCGATTCAAGAGAAACCCTCGACAGCCCTTTCCATCCATTAACTGCCGTCGTTTTGTTTGTGCTCCTTGGTCCAGCCTCCTTTTTCGCGCTTTCTTATTTATTTATCATCATTTATTAAACGCTCTCGCTTCCCTGCCAAGTTTCCGATGCCAAGAAAGGAGTCGGTCCGAGTTCGGCAAAAAATTGTCGCTGTCAGATTACGTTGCAATATTGCTTCCAGTTGCCATATCCTGCCGACTTTCCGCCCAAATTCACGCTGCGAAGGACGAGAGAAACGGGAATCCGAGGGTCGGGGACTCCCCCACTTTTGGCTTTGACACAAGCAACAATTTACTCGGTTTCAGGTTAAAGTCATATCGTTAGCATTAACGCTTTTTGATTTTTATTGAGTCAGCTAAATTTTATTCGATTTACCATCCACACACACACAAACACACACAGCAGTACACACACCCTCGCAGTGGGAAAGACAAATACAGATGTACCAGCAGCATCCCCCGTCAGAAGAGCAGGGCACAACATTCCTGGGGAGGAATATTTCCGAGCTTTAATGAGGTTGGGCCATCAACCAATGAGTCCTTCGGAGGGGGAGGACGACCTGTTTTCCGCCCCGCTCCCATCCTTTTGCTTTTTTGCCCAGGAAGAGTCTATTGCGGAAGTAAATGAAAATTTGATTTGGAATTTCGTGTGTCCTGGTCGTGCGTGCGTTACAGGATCTCAGCTCAAACCCAAACAGGGGGTTCAGGCTGATGATGTTGCTTCTGATGCTGATGACGACGTCAAAGTCGAAGATGGGCATGTGATAAAATAAATTACGGGCAGATTAGTGCGAATTTAATTATCGTTTGTTCCTTTGATGTCGCGCTAAGTAAATAAAGGGAATAAATATGATGATTATTCAAACGGCAGTTCTAACAACATTATTTCCGTACCCAGTTAATTGAGGAAAATGTGCGAGGCTGATTTCCCGAATTCCTGGCTACCTGAATTTTCAAACCCGACCAGAGCCTACTTTGCTCCTTTTACAGATGAGGTGTGTAGCGCTTGTAATTCCCAAGTGGTTCTAGCAATGTCCTCATGGAAACCAAAGAGTCGAGCAGAGAAAAGCATACTTACCTGGCGTAGAGGTTAACCGTGATCACGAAGGCGGTTCCTCCGGAGTGAGGCTTGGCCATTGCACCTCGGCTGAGTTGACCTCTGCGATTATTCCTAATGTGAATAACTCGTGCGTGTAATTTTTGGTAGCCGGGAATGGCGTTCGCGCCGTCCCGACATAAACAATTAATCTTACAAATAATTAAAAAAGAGAAAAATGGCCTATTACCAGTTTCAGATATTTTTAAAAATAATTGGTATTTTAAAATTCAGTTCAGCATCAAATTGAAAAATTAAGAACTAATCTAGATAAGAAGATAATATTCATTTATTATTTTAATTAAAATGAAAATGGAAATAACTCTCTTATAACATAAAATATATTCAAACAAGAAAGGAAAGCTAACTTCGGGCGGAGCCGAAGTTGAAATACCCTTGCAGAATATTCTGCAAATTATATTCTCCAAAATTATTCATATGATGCGTTCTTAATACTCATAAAAAATCCCAACTTCCTAACTTTAAAAACACCAAAGTTATGGCATTTCCAATCGTTCAGTTAGGTATATGGCAGCTATAGAATATAGTCGGCCGATCCTTATGAAATTTGATATGTCGGATTGATTGGGCAAAAATAAAACCCATAGAAAATCCCAACTTCCTAACTTAACAAACACTAAAGTTATGGCATTTCCGATCAATCAGTTATATGGCAGCTATAAGATATAATCGTCCGATCCTTATGAAATTTGGTAGGTCGGATTAATTGGCCAAATATAAAACCCATAGAAAATCCCAACTTCCTAACTTTACAAACACCAAAG
The DNA here is from genome assembly GCF_018152115.1 of Drosophila rhopaloa. Lineage (NCBI taxonomy): Eukaryota > Metazoa > Arthropoda > Insecta > Diptera > Drosophilidae > Drosophila > Drosophila rhopaloa. The sequence continues at coordinate 11,692,267 of NW_025335059.1, read as the reverse complement.
TTATGGCATTTCCGATCAATCAGTTATATAGCAGCTATAGGATATAGTCGGCCGATCCTTATGAAATTTGGTACGTCGGATTGATTGGCCAAATATAATACCCATAGAGAGTCCCAACTTCCTAACTTAACAACCAGCAGAGTTATGGCATTTCCGATCAATCAGTTATATGGCAGCTATAGGATATAGTCGGCCGATCCCGGCCGTACCGACTTATATACTGCGTGCAAAGGAAATAAGGGTGTGTGCACAGTTTCAATTCGATATCTTTAAAACTGAGAGACTAGTTCGCGTAGAAACAGACAGACGGACAGACAGACGGACAGACGGACGGACGGACAGACGGACAGACGGACATGGCTATATCAACTCAGGAGGTGATTCTGATCAAGAATATATATACTTTATAGGGTCGGAGATGTCTCCTTCATTGCGTTGCACACTTTTGACCAAAATTATAATACCCTCTGCAAGGGTATAAAAATGTATTGTTGATAAGTTTTTTTTCTTACTTTATTGGCATTAAATGAATCTACGGTATCGCGCACAACAGTTCATACGCCGCAAATACCCTGCAGTGCGCTTTTGATGTCCTTTAAGAATTATAAACAATAAATAAATAAAAGAAAAAAAAATGCTTTCCTTTTTTGTCAGATTAAAAAGGTTGCTTCAACCGGTTGACCCGCACTTTCATCACATTTGCCACCAAACGAACACCGTATAAGAATTTAATGCGAAATGTTTGGCTTTCCTCAGTTCTTTGTTTAAGTCAGCATAAAATACTTACAAAACAAGAAAGGAAAGCTAACTTCGGGCGGAGCCGAAGTTGATATACCCTTGCAGAATACTCTGTAAATTATATTCTCCAAAATTATTCATATGATGTATTCTTAATACTCATAAAAAATCCCAACTTCCTAACTTTAAAAACACCAAAGTTATGGCATTTCTAATCGTTCAGTTATATGGCAGCTATAAGATATAGTCGGCCGATCCTTATGAAATTTGGTATGTCATATTGATTGGCCAAAAATAAAACCCATAGAAAATCCCAACTTCTTAACTTTACAAACACCAAAGTTATGGCACTTCCGATCAATCAGGTATATGGCAGCTATAAGATATAGTCGGCCGATCCTTATGAAATTCGGTATGTCGGATTGATTGGCCAAAAATAAAACCCATAGAAAGTCCCAACTTCTTATCTTTAAAAACACCAAAGTTATGGCTTTTCCGATCGTTCAGTTATATGGCAGCTATATGATATAGTCGCCCGATCCGGCTCGTTCCGACTTATATACTACCTGCAATAGAAAGACAACTTTTGGGAAAGTTTCGAGCAGATAGCTTTAAAACTGAGGGACTAGTTTGCGTAGAAACGGACGGACAGACGGACAGACTGACAGACGGACAGACGGACAGACGGACAGACGGACGGACAGACGGACGGACAGACGGACAGACGGACATGGCTAGATCGACTCTCCTGGTGATGCTGATCAAGAATATATATACTTTATAGGGTCGGAAATGTCTCCTTCACTGCGTTGCAAACTTTTGACTGAAATTATAATACCCTCTGCAAGGGTATAAAAACATAAAACAAGAACAGATAAAATTAAAAAAAAAATAAAAGGGTTATCCAGTTTTAGCATGGTACTAATAATCGTGTTATTGTAAGATGCGCCAAAACACTTACCTCAAAAGGACTATTTTGGAAAATTCCTCATTTGAATATATCTACTAAAAAAAATTTTAAACAAGAAAGGAAAGCTAACTTCGGGCGGAGCCGAAGTTGAAATACCCTTGCAGAATATTCTGTAAATTATATTCTCCAAAATTATTTATATGATGCATTCTTAACACTCATAAAAATCCCAACTTCCTAACTTTAAAAACACCAAAGTTATGGCATTTCCAATCGTTCAGTTATATGGCAGCTATAGAATATAGTCGGCCGATCCTTATGAAATTTGGTATGTCGGATTGATTGGCCAAAAATAAAACCCATAGAAAATTTCAACTTCCTAACTTTAGAAACACCAAGGTTATGGGATTTCCGATCAATCAGTTATATGGCGGCTATAGGATATAGCCGGCCTTATGAAATTTGGTAGGCCAGATTAAGTGGCCAAATATAAAAGCCATAGAAAATCCCAACTTTCTATCTTTACAAACACCAAAGTTATGGCATTTCCGATCAATCAGTTATATGGCAGCTATAGGATATAGTCGGCCGATCCTTATGAAATTTGGTAGGTCGGATTGATTGGCCAAATATAAAACTCATAGAAAATCCCAACTTTCTAACTTTACAAACAACAAAGTTATGGCATTTCCGATCAATCAGTTATATGGCAGCTATAGGATATAGTCGGCCGATCCCGGCCGTTCCGACTTATATACTGCGTGCAAAGGAAAGAAGGGTGTGTGAAGGTTTCAATTCGATATCTTTAAAACTGAGAGACTAGTTCGCGTAGAAACAGACAGACGGACAGACAGACGGACAGACAGACGGACAGACAGACGGACAGACAGACGGACAGACGGACATGGCTATATCAACTCAGGAGGTGATCCTGATCAAGAATATATATACTTTATAGGGTCGGAGATGACTCCTTCACTGCGTTGCACACTTTTGACCAAAATTATAATACCCTCTGCAAGGGTATAAAAACTAAAGTATTTTGAAAAAAAAATCATTACATTTTAAGAAACTAATCGAATTTCAAAAATTAAAAAAAAAAATAATGTAAAATGCTGCAGTGTGGTTTATTTGATAAAACTGTTTTTAAAAATGACTATCATAAAATATTATTTTTATTTTTCTTAATTTTGTATTAAAGATACTTACTTTTTGTAAAGCCTATTTTGTTTAAAATCTTAAATATATGATCATAATGAAAAGCTGATTAAACCCTTATTCGTTAAGATGGTAAGGGATTAATCATGAAAATGTTCTGCATGAGTGTGTTACCTGCTATTCAGGGATTGTCCATACAAGCCTACTATAGACTCGGGAATAATGTGTCCTTTTGGAACCGTTATGATTCCCAATAAGTTCTAGCTGTTTTCTCGTAGAAACCCGAGAGTCGAGCAGAGAAAAGCATACTTACCTGGCGTAGAGGTTAACCGTGATCACGAAGGCGGTTCCTCCGGAGTGAGGCTTGGCCATTGCACATCGGTGGAGTTGACCTCTGCGATTACTCCTAATGTGAATAACTCGTGCGTGTTATTTTTGGTAGCCGGGAATGGCGTGCGCGCCGTCCCGACATTAATAATAAATACAAAAGTATACTATATTATCTTAAAGCGTTTGAGACATTAGCGTTGGATAATTTTACAAAATGTTCAGATAACTAAAAACATGGCATTTGTTGAGATTATGCGGGAAGAAACGCCATAATTCCCATTTGAATATTTTCCCTTGCTGATTTGGTTGTTACATCAGCAACTGCTTAGTGCAAATATTTGCCATGAACTGAAAGTCAATCATTTGTCCATTCATCTCAGTCATTTGCTACCTCCAAAATCAGAAACTGAATGCACTGGTTGCCTGTGGTTACGCGTTTACCACCCACCCCCAAAGGCACTTGTCGGGCGGATTGGAGATGGGATTAGGAATATATATATATATGCGGGGGTAAGTGGGACGCAACCCTTTCTGATTTGATGGTTATATGCAGATTCAGATTTTGGGCCGGCGCTCAAAGAAGGGGATGCTAAGGGGATGTCCTGCTAAGTATCCCTGGCAACCCGTTAATTTATAGGGCTTATGTGTCGGCGATCCTTTCCTCTGCCAGCTGGGCATTAGTGGATTAAAAGCGTTTATTGTCTTCGGTATCCTTTGAGCGAATACTACGACAACTGTGCGTCATGGATTCAATTGACAAAGTGACTGGGAATGCCACGCAATGTGGGTCGATGGCGATGCCGTGCGTTGCCAATCAATTTTCCTGGGACAACCTGGCAACAAGTCAGAAATAAAGCCATCTGCTTGGCAACGTCTGTGCTCCGTTTCTTTTTATCGGCTGCTGGGAATCTTATCGACTTTCAGTGACGAAATATCAGGAGACGGACGCCCCAGACACAAACACTCAGCCAGCCAGAAAGATAGACATGGCCATTGACTATTATTTGTTCCCCCCGAAAACGCCGAACACCCCGAATGCCCCGCACTATAGTAGGATTGAGCAGCAACCAAACATTATTAACAACAACCATCGGCGGTCGTGTGCCGCGCTGAAGCCTTAGGCGGTGACTATATATCTGGGTTTGTTTTTTTCCGAGGGGTTTGGGGGATGTCAACGTGCTCGTCATCACTTTGTATAAATATCCTCGAGCACGTATATTCCGTGGGGCCACGTGCTCTGTGGATGGCGAGCGTGGGTCCAGGACTTCAGAGATTAATGCACGCATTAGTTGATTTAATTCATATTACACTGTTGTTGCTGTTGTTGCCGTCGTCCTGGCTACCAGCGGCAATTGAGACATTCTGGGGAATCCCCTGGCAACGATTGTGAGGAGCTTACGGCATCGGAGGATTTAATATCGAATCGACAAGCCAGAACAAACTGAAATTGCATCCCCGTATCCCACCTCTGACACCTCTCATTTGGAGGCTGTCTGCCTGTCTTTCTGTTTTCCGTTTCTGTTCTTTTTAAACATTTGGCATACATTTGCATTGTTTAGCTGGAAGTTCTCCGTGAGCCGAGTCGAGCTTAGCATTGAATTTCAATATATTTCATGGTTTTCAATCAATTTCATGGCGCAATCCCAGAGGGAAAGGCAAGCCAACAACTCCCCCGGGGACTTGTCAAGGGTTTGGCAAACAGAGCCAGTTCGTCATCGTCATCATCAACATCATCATTCCCTTCATCATCCGGGATGGCACAGCAACTTCCACTGGATGGAGGAGCAACATCGGTTCGGGGGAGCTACACGGCAGCAACTTTTTGTATGGCAAAGTTCTTTCGTCTGAGGATTAATTTGCAAAGCAGGCTTCGGTCTTTGTCCGTGTCCGGCGAGTTTCTTGAGCCTCCGGATTATGAATCCGTTGCAGAAATTGCAGCAAAAGCACCTGCCAGTGCACTGCACTAAAGGCACTTTCTCAGTGTGTTTGTGAAAGAAGTGGAAAACTTATTTTTTGGCCGCTGTTTCAATTAAATCTGATCCGACTAAAGATTTTCAAACCGTTCCTTTCATCCACAGCCGCCGGGCGAGCACCACCAGAACCCTACTACGGCCGCTACATCGGAGACTTCACTAACTTCGCCCATGGAATCAAAGTGAGTTTGAAATTTGGTATTTTATTATTTTAAATTCCGTAACACAAAGTACTGTTATTACTGTTTTATTTTTGAATTCCACAAAAACTCATTATTAAAAAAAACTCAAACAAACAAAGTGTAATTTGCTACTGCCACAAATGTGGGGCAAGTATATCTTCCTTTTAAACGATTTATTAAAATAGTTGAATAATATCCAATCTATAAATTAGGCAACAATTTTAGTACCTTTCCTTTTATTTAAAAAATATATATTTGAGTTTACAAGCAAAATATTAATAAATGAAAGCTTAGGTAAGATGTAATAATCATTTTAAAGTTAGCAACAGCTTCCATCATATTTTATTGTAAGTAATGAAAACAACAAGACTTTGCTGATACTCGTAGTTATATAAGTCAAATGACAAGTCCATTAATTTGTAGTTTCTGTTTAGTAAGTATCTCCTTTTTATCATGCCACTTTATTATTTTTGCCAGGGTCAAGTCTACGCAGTGGACGAGTCGACGCTGTTCGTCAAATCCTTTGCCTACGACGGCACCGGACCGGACGCCTTCTTCTGGGTGGGCAAGACGGCACGGCCCAGTCCCGATGGCTACATCATTCCATATCCGGAGGAGTACACGGGCATGTGAGTATCTCAGTCCTAAGAATGCATTCTGGCATCCACACTCACATTTTTGGGGCCGACTTGCCATTGATGGCCGGACTGGACCTTGTTATGGAGATGGAAATGGGAGATGGCGATGGTGATGGTAATGGAGATGTCCTGGCTACTCGAGCGCAGCAGGCCATTTCCTCCGAACGTGAGCGAATGTTTGGGTATATGTATCCCCGCATCCTTGCAGACTTTACGTTACGCACGGCTGACAATGAAACCACTTTCAAAAATTAAAAAACATTTTTCATCTCGCCTGCCATTTGTGCTCTCGTTGTCGTTTTCCTTCCCGGCGCCTTTGTGGCTCTGGATGTTGCCGTTGTTGGTGTCGCTTCGTTGCCTCCTAATGTGAAAAACTCATTTATTTCTTCACGTTAGATTTGCGGTCATATGTGTGTGGCAGGCGGGAGGGGGGCGTGAGCGGAGACAACCACAGTCGCAGTCACAGCAGCCGCCCACCGAAAAAACAACAGCAAACAAAGAGAAAGTGGGGCGGTGGAAGAGAGAGAGATAGCGAAGTTTCAGCCTTTGCTACTATTTACTTTGAGTCGCCACAAGGTTAAGCCGCTCAACTGTTTACCTTGCCAGCCTCCTTGCGCTGCCACTTGAACGCACTAAGCCGGTATTAGCCAGCACCACCAACCCTCCTTTCCCCATCCTGCAGCCCCAGTAGCCTTTAACCCGCTGAAATCTGCCCCACCCCCTAACCTCTGACCCCCTTTTGAGCCCTAATCCCACGTTGCAGCCAAGATACGCACACAATTTGACGTCATTTACCTGCTTAGCCATTGAGCACTGCATATTTCATTATCACAAACAATGGAGCACCAAACTAGTCCCGCCGCCTCATCCTAATTCCCAGAGGCAGATCCTCAAACTTAAACCTAAACCTGAGCCACTTCCCCCGCCAAGGCAAAGGTAAAGTGGCCTCCCACTTGGCATTGACATTATCTCATGCACGAAACACACACCTCAGGTGAATGTTGGATTTGATTTTCATGGCTTAACTGGTCCAAACGGGTGGACCACCTCTTTGAGTTATCGAAGGCTAAGGTTGCGTAAATCACGCACTTAAATTTAACACTCACTTAAAAAAAACATTGAAAATTAGTTTCTTTAAGAATGATTAATAATTAACATTTTAGTTTTTTTGGCTTGAAAAATATTCAAATACTTTTTACCAATTTCTCACTAAAATAAGAGCAATCACGAAAACGTATATCTTTGACATCGAAAAATAATGTTGCACAGTAAATATCACAATACTGTTTGGACTATAGAATGTTTTTATTTTCATTTTCCAATGTCGACTTAACATTTACCACAATTTTTCGTTAAGTGCACCTAAAACGCTTCCCATTACCCTGAAGTAAGCTGATTTTTGCATATCCAATCTATGGCAAAATATTTTCGCAACTCCAAAAATAACAGAACGCATCGTGCGAGGCATAAGCGATTCCCGAAAATCGGATTCCCGCACTGCGCAGGCTCCACAACCCCATTCCCATTTGGCATCCCGAATCACGCAGCCAAAAAGAAAACCTGGGAATGTTTACGCTCTGGATTTCCCCATTCGAAAATCTCAACTGCTCGGCGCGGTTTCGCGCTTGAGGAATCGTTTGATGATGTGTATGTCGGCAGACTATAACCATTGCAGAACCATCCAAGGCGAATCCATCGCCCAAACCCGGGCATTCATATTGTAATCGACTTTAATGCGTTTCATTGTTGATGCCACGTGCCGGGCTTTATTAGTTCAATGTACAACGATGCCATCGCCTCCATTTCCATTTCCCCTTCCCCTTCCCTTTTCCACCACTCCACTCGTTCCCCCATCTTTAGTCCATAGTCCTTCGTCCTTCCTGTCCTTCTGACAAAGAGCAACATTGTGCCAAGGAGATGGGAATGGGCATGCGATGGAGGAGGTGGAAGCCCGGAACGCCGCAGCGATTGCACGCTTTTACGCTTTCAGACACATTACCCATACCACCCGGTGCACCTTATGATATGGGGCGGTGGTGGTGGGTGGCTGAAGGTCGGCGGTGGGGTGGCGGACTGGCAGCCTGGTGTTAGCACGATGATGATTGCTGTATTATGTGGCACACCGCTGCTATCGCAATCGCATGCATTTGAGCCAACAAATTGCGCGCGTTTATTATGTTTAATGATTTCTATATGTATGCCGTCGTCGCCGAGCGATAATTGATAAATGCAACTGATTGGCACTGGGACAGGTTCTGTCCTGGTTTCCTGCCGCCATCGTCCTGGGGAAAGGGAAGCCTGGCAAGTGACAGCCTTAAAACTGGCTTCTTCTGGCTAAGCTTCTCGGGCAGGCCAATCAGCGTTAATTATCCCAACTGCTTCTGGCAGGCGCCGTTGAAGGGCTGCCAATCTTGCTGCATCAGGAGATGTCGCAGCACTCGCAAAAAGTGTTTTATAAACTTAATGCAAAAACTTTTTAAAAAACTATTCACGAAAAACGTTTAGCAAAAAACTATTCATAGAAGACTTCTTTTGTAGACTAAGTTTTCGAAAAACCAAAAGGGGTATTTTTCTTTTAAAAAGATGTTATATATTTTCTCATTAAAATATAACTTCCATTTTTTAACACTTTTCCATGAAAAAGTTATGTTTTTAAGTTTCTGATTCGCTAAGCCTAACATCCACTTGGAATTCAGGAATAAATTCTTTCATTTATTTTGTACTTTTTAATAGAAGAAGAATTTGCTTGGGAATTTAAATAACTTAATAGTAGTGTAAAAGATTTATGTTAGTATTTTTTAGAAAAATATTTGGTTTCCCATTGTACCTGCAACTTGTGTTTTTTTGAGTGGCCTCCTGTTCTTCGTACTGCTCACTTCTTTTTCTGTTCACGCTCGCTTTACCTCCCCGCCTAAGTGGGTGGTGGGTTGGAGTGGGTTGAAGTGGGTGGGGAATGTGTCACAATGGATGCATCGAGCATAAGTAATTAAATTAGAATTTTTTGAGAAGCATAAAAGCGACGCTGCGCTGATTAACGCCCGTTGCCATGACAATGAGGATGACGCCGTCGCCGTCGCCGTCGCCTTGTCCCGCACCCACAACCACCTCCCACCCCCTGGAGCCACCCGCCTGTGGCTGTTGCTCATTTGCATCTGCAGTACAGGACCCCCTGCTCTCCACCTTGACGCTCGCCTTTTTGCTTAACGCTGATTTATGCAGATTTCATTAAAATTTGCTGCATGCAAAGTAGCAAAATGAAGTTTTAGTTTTGTCCTTCATTGTCGGGGCGGGCAGGCCATTCTTTAACGCACCACCGCCCACCGCTGTCCTCGATCATTCTGCATTGTGTTAATCAACGCTGACAGAGCAGCCGCAACACGAACAACTGTTTTGGCTGTCGACTGAATTCGCCCCTGGCTGAAGTGCCAACTGCCTTTAACTCGATTAAGCACCAGAAAGTTGGCGGATTCATTCGGCATCCAACTTAACCCTCGCTTGCCCCCGCTCTCCTCATATCCGACCATCCCTCAAGTAGTTTCGCCTGTTGCTGTCACTTCACCCTCAGTGCGCTTAAAAGTAGGCAACGCTTTTCACACCTAGCGGGGTTTTATGGGGTGTGTATATTGTTTAAAATCCTGCTAAAATAAACTTAACTGCCATTTGTACTAATAAATATAAATATAGGTACATACAATGGCCTTCAAGCCATTGTATGTGAACCATGGCCTGCATATTACGTGGATGTTACAAAAATCTGTTTCGATTTAAATGTCTAATTCGGGTAACTCAGAATACAATAATAATAAATTAAAATCAAAAACATTATTAAATTTTATGCAATATTTGATTGCCTTACTTTTTAAATTATTTCTTTCTACCAAAAATATTTAATTAAAATTCGGAATTAAAAATGTTTAAAATCATCAAAATAATTAAGCACAAAATCGTTTAGTATTTATAAATACGTATTACTTTAGTTTTCCCTAGTTCTACAGTTTTATTCATGCAACCATAATTCTTGCTAACTAGATTTCCAGCAGCTCGTTAAGGGAGATCTTTGGGTGCTTATCTTTCAGACCAAAGCAGTACTAATTATTATTGTTGTTGGCGTGATTAATGCCCCCGACCACTGCACTTTAATACAAATTTAATTGAGTGGTCGTCGCCGGGAGTTGGGACTCATCCGTCTGCGGCCTGTCACCGACAAAAGCGGGGGCGTTGGCTTGGCTGCGGCGCTTCGTCACGGAAACATGAAATATTCATAATAATTTTAGAATATTTTCGGTGGTGGCTTTGTCTCTTTGGGAGGTGGGGTGTGGGTTGTGGGGGGCGGTTCGCGGGTTGTGGCATTCGGGGGATGGGGTTGAAAGCTGGATGATTGGATGGTTTGGATGGCTGTCTGCTGAGTTGGCGCGTTTTATTGTCTGCGAAATGCCCTCGATTGTTGTGCGTTTTGTTTATCGAGCGGGAATACAAAGTGCCAGTCAGCAGACGCAACAAGTTTTCCACGTTTAGTCTTAGTCAATGGGAAAGCACACATGAAAAGACGCCAGTGCTCTTTGCGAATCTGAAACTGAATTCAAACTAATTGGGTGAAAGTGCACAGGGGCTTATGTATGTGGCCGGGCAACGAGCTGAACGAGAGCAAATAAAATAAAATCGATGGATGATGGCCTGGCCTGGCTTGGCCTGGCATCCCGAGTGCATCAATAAATGTCGAGCGGAGAGGTCCTTGCCAAGTGGGAGGACAAGCAAATCAAATAAAGCAACAAACATATTTGCCAGGCGGAAACTGTAATGGAACCAGGAATCGAAAGCAAACAAAATTCGAGGAAAACTACTTCGCCACACTGGAGACAAAGGACCGACCGCATGGGGGTGGATGTGGATGGCAGGACATCGCTGTGTATCCAGCAGATACATTTGATGCACTGTTGACACAGAGCCATTCAATTTGTTTTGGCTCATTAGAGTGCTGCAACTGTTGCTGGAATCTGGTTCTGGTTCTGGCTCTGGTACTGATTCTGATTCGCAATCTGGACACGACCTCGGACCTCGACCCGCTGTCAATGTGTCATTTCAAGGGTGCCGGGTGCTAAGTGCTTAGCCGTGTCTAATGCGGATTGCGTGGCCTCCGCCGACATTCATTAGACGTCGACCTTTCCACTTCAGCGGCTGACAAACCGCCCAACTGACTGACTGATTGACTCGCCGCCTGACACTTGTCCCAGTTGCGATGGATCGATCCTCCACCGCCCTCAAGGAGCTCTACATCCCAGCCAAGGATGTGGCGGATTCATCTGGGCAAACACTCGCTGACTGCCAGCCCCCATGGGATTGGCATACTTAGACTTCAAGTTGATTATTAATATTCCCAGGGCTCCTGCTCCGCCCTGCACGGGAAATGAGATGCAGTAACTGCAGTAATGGATATGTAATCATCAAATCTACATGATTACAAAAGCCACCGCTGCATTCTGTAATGTTAAGTAAAGCATTTCCTTAACCCCAATGCCAAGGTGCCTTAAAAGTTTGTAAGCTGCCTAAACAAATGAAATATAAAATTAAAATAAAGTTGGCAAGAAATTAGAATTAAATTATTTCAACAGTAAGACCGTGTATTTTTATATCCTTGCAGAGGGCATTTTTATTTGCACCGCGGAGAAAGAGACATTTCCTACCCTATTAAACATATATATTCTTGATCAGCATCACCCGAAGAGCCGATGCAGACATGTCCATCTGTTTTTACGCAAACTAATCTCTCAGTTTTGAAGCAATTTAAATTAAACTTTTTCAAAAGTTCTCTTTTTATTGCTAGAAGTATGTATCGGGTGATTATATCAAATAGTTCCCAAAGAAATAAACTAAAAATTAAATTTTATAAAATTAAAACTTCGTTGTTTTTGAACATATACGATATACATCAAGATATCAAGCGCAAGCACTGGGCTCTTCCGTCGGTATCGCAGCAGTGACTTAATAGGACTTACCGAAAAAGAATTTCATCTTTACAATCAACCACTACGATATTCATCTCCAGGTCAAGGCTCTAAATCGATTCCCACAGAAATGTACCGATGCGCTGAGAGCGAAGCTCAAAAAAGACGCTAATTGGCTAAAGCTTTAAGCCGCCAGCAAAAAGTTGCTATATAGTGGCCATAACCACCCAACTATTCATGCATTGTGAAACTCCCATCGGAAAAGGGGAAAATGGGGGGCATGAGGCGTGTGTAATGCCTCGGTTCGCTGCATTAGCCATAAATCTTCATCAGCGCTCGCTTCATAAATAATGCGAATATGCGAAAATGAGAAATGTTTTTGGTTTTGTCGTCGGTCGTTTGGTTTTTGCTTTAATTTTAATGACATAGAGCAGCGTACTACATTGCATGCAAACAGAGTAGTCCAGAATCGAGGCCAGGGTCCGATCTGTTGCATTTTCTGGCTGGTTTCACTTTAATCCCAATATACATACTGGCAATGAACGTGCAAATTGGAGGCGGGTCCTGCGGACAATCTCTGGTGACAATCTGTTTGATTTCCATTTGCGCTCTGCCCCCTTAATTGAGTTACTCGTTACATGACTGGCAGCATCGAAAAATAAAAGAAAAAGTATCGTCAATTTGGAAATTATACAAATATAAAAAAGTGTTTTCTTCTTATTTGTTTTATTTGATTATTTAATAATCTTGTTAAACTAATAAAATGTTAATATAATGTTTAAATTTTATCCAAATAAAAAAGGTTTTCTAAGGTCTTATAAAAATGGTCATAATGTTCCCTATGTTCTTACGTAACTCACACAACAGGTTTGTTTAAGAACTTTAGGTTATAAAATCCAGCCCTTAAAACTAGTTGGACTGTACTAAAAAGATACTTTTAAATATGTAAGGGTTACGATTTTACACTGACGTTGGATAAATTTAATTTGACCACAACCCTGGTCATTTTTCTGTGTGTAGTTTATAATAAGCTCTGGCTATGGGTGGGGGAAAACACACACTTTGCTTTAGTCGTACTTATAGTTTAGTATGCCCCAAACCACATTTAACTCTTTATCTCCATCTCACTCTCGTTCTCGGCTTCCGTCTCTTTTTGGACCACCCGCAGCGATCCCCCCATTTTGCAGGCGCACAACCGAACGGACATCATACTGCGCTTACCCATGGGCAAAAGGATTAAGGACATTCGATGGCTGTCAGTGTGGTGCAGACGCTTCACGGTGAGTCCTGAGTCCTTGCTGCTTCTCCATCCATCCATCCATCGTATCTTTTTTCTATGCGGATGGCACGCGCCATCCTCCCAGATTTATGTGTGTATTTAGCCGGGCAAGAGCCTTTTTTTTTGTAATTACATTTTTGTAATTTAACTGCAGCTGCACAAAGATTTTAGCATTATGCTTTGCCCGGCTATCGATTATGTTCTTAATAGCTTTTCAAAAGGGAAGTTATTTGGTTTCTCATCTGGCGCTTGTTTAAGAGTAAATGAAGGATTTAGCAAGGCAAATATCATCCTTTGTGCAGACTATAATGTGGGTCAGTCGCCTGAAACTTTGTTTTCATTAGAGTTTTAGATTTTAATTACAGGTCTGAATATGCAAATGCCGTCCAAGCGAGCGACCACTTGCAATTATGTTTGTCTTCGTCCTGTGAAAATGACTTTTGTTTAAGTTTCCTGGGCGGAAGCGGAGTACAAGTGCATTTCCAGATAAATTCCACAAATTGGGACGGGTTTTCAGGGTGGGGGGGTTGGAGGTTTGTGGAGTTTGCAGCATGGTCGAATAAAAGATGGCGGCCGTAGTAAAATAAATTACAGCAGACATTTTTGATTAACTCAAGTGGTTGCATATAAACACACACAGGCAGAGAGCGCCCCCCTCGTCACACAGATACTCACACGGACGGGGGGTTCGTGTGTGTATACGTGTGGCATACAGGGTGCTCCTTCCACGACTGTGTGTTTGTGTGTATGTGGGTGTACGGGGCCTTCCATTGACTGACAGCCAAAAAACTTCTTGGGGGCTGACTGCCGCACACTCACACAACTGCACTCAGATTGGGGTTAGTTTGCCACGGTGTGTGTCAGTGCTTTTGTGAGTGTGCGAGTGTTGTTTGTGGAGTTTTGAGCGCGCATGCCCGATTTTTTACGAGGGGGTGGGGTATTGGGGGTATCTGGGGTTTTGGGGGGGTGTGCCCCACACGGAGGCATACATAAACACTCATTATGTACAAATGTTTTGGGTATACAACAACAAAGCGGTTGTTTGGTTACTTAGAATCGCGTCAAATGTAGACACGGTGTAGCGTAAAATGCACATGTAGAATTAAAGGTTTACCCTTAAAGTTTAGCTAGAATTTAAGATTACAAATCGACACTCCAATTGAGCAATTATTATTAAATTAGTTATTATATGCAAATATCTCAAAGTGATCTCTAGATAAAATACAAAATTGTGTCAGGAAAATATAAATATAATAATTTAACACTATTAAATGCAAAAATTGCAGCTTAATTTACATCCGCAATATTTTAATGTAGAACTATTGTTGTGCTTGTGGAGTATTCTTTATTAAATTTACTCTTGTTAGGTTGTATTAAAAAAAACTTATAGCATAGGTTTCATTTAATTACATAGTCAATATGTTAAATTAATATTAAGTTAAATTAATATTACAATAGTTTCGTTTCTATGACTATTTTTTTCGGTGTACAAAATTGTCAAAACATAAATGTAATCACACAGCTGATATGTAAAAAGAACGTATGGTATGTAGAAACAAAAAAATGACTTGCCACACCTTGATAGCATGATATGCATAAAATCATAAATGATATGTACAAAAAAGATAGTTTGATGACCTTAACCCTCTTACAGGTTGATTTTGGTGAGGTTTTCATACCATCCAATCTGGATGTGCCCAAACCGCGTGTACTTCCCGAATTCAAGCGATTGGCCCATGGCCTACGTTCCAGCAACATCAGCGTTTTGGATGCCAGGACGTTCTACATGTAAGATTAACAAAAGCTTTTCCTTTTTAAATATTTAACCAATTTTACGTTTTCAAGACCCAACCTGCACTACGACGGAGCTGGACCGGATGCCTATTTCTGGGTGGGCAATGGCAGCGAACCGAATATCATGGGAATAAAGGTCAGTGACTTACATCCGAGCTTCTTCGACCTGATTATTGTTTTAATAGCTACATTCGAAAGTCAATTATTAAATAAATTAATATTTATTAATTTAATAAGATTTTTGAATAAGGTTTTAATGTTTAAACTCACTAATTAACATGCATTTATTAAGGGCGTTAATCAAACAAATTTTTTTTTAAAAAAATTTTTTTTTTTTTTTTTTTTGGGTTTTTTTTTTTTTTTTTTTTTGGGGGGTTTTTTTTTTTTTTTTTTTTTTTCCCCCCCTTTTTCCCCCCCTTTTTTTTTGATAAAAATTCATATTTCATATGAATTGCTTCTATTTCATATTTATATTTAATTTATTGTAATGATTTTTTTTTTTTTAATTTTTTTTTTTTTTTTTTTTTTTTTTTTTTTTTTTTTTTTTTTTTTTTTTTTTTTTTTTTTTTTTTTTTTTTTTTTTTTTTTTTTTTTTTTTTTTTTTTTTTTTTTTTAATTTTAAAATTTTTTTTTTTTTTTTTTTTTTTTTTTTTTTTTTTTTTTTTTTTTTTTTTTTTTTTTTTTCCCCCTTTTTTTTTTATTTTTTTTTTTTTTTTTTTTTTTTTTTTTTTTTTTTTTTTTTTTTTTTTTTTTTTTTTTTTTTTTTTTTTTTTTTTTTTTTTTTTTTTTTTTTTTTTTTTTTTTTTTTTTTTTTTTTTTTTTTTTTTTTTTTTTTTCTCCCTCCCCCCCCCCCCCTTTTTTTGTTTTTTTGGGGCCCCCTTTTGTTTCTCTTGTTTTATAATAAATTGACCAATGTCACCCTTTCAGGTGCCCAATGAGGCAGGATCTCTGGAACCGTTGCGCGGCTACCAGGGCGAGGACATCGAGATCCAACTCCCCGGGAACATGACCGTATACGACATCGACTGGCTGGCCGTGTGGTGTGTGGAGTATAGGCACAACTTCGGACACGTCTACGTTCCCAGGGACCTGGACGTACCGCCAGCTTTGGGCCAGACCAAGATAACGGTAAGTGTGATAATCCCCATCGCATATAGTTAGTTCCGGAACATTGCCCTGATCCATATGCTAGCATTTGCTCATTTCCACACAACTCATAATGTATATCTCTTTGACTTATGCGCGCCGCATTAGCCTTCATGGTGGTATTCACCCGTGAGTACTAGACTTAGCCTCATGCATGTCCCGCCTTTCGGCCAGACCAATCCCTCTTACTCCGCCCCCTTGTCCATTCCAGACCACCACGACCCCGCGTCCTGTGTACAGCAATTGTCGCGAGATCCTGCCGAACAAGCTGCAGGTTAAGTGGGAGCTTCAGGACGAGTATCTTCTGGTGGAGCTCTTCGGGCGCATCAACGAGGATCAGTACATGGCCTTCGGACTGTCCGGAGCAAATGGCCGTCCCCAGATGTCCCAGTCCGACGTGGTGGTGGCCTTCTACGACACCAACGCCCGCGTTTTTCGGGCCGAGGACTATTTTATCTCGGATTTGTCCCAGTGCGATGGTCAGCGGGGAGCTTGCCCCGATGAACGGATTGGGGCACGTAATGATGTAATCGTCGGTAGGTGGAAGACTATCAGTATTTGAGCTTTGAAACTAGCTTATGAGATTATAAATTACTTCTAATAAATGTTTACACCTGCAGTTAGCGGCGATAGAAAAAACGGGGTCACCAGCATCCGCTATAAGCGCTTGCTGCAGACCAACGAGGCCATCTACGATTCCCCGATTCCCATTGACCGCGAGGTTTCGGTAATTGCCGCCATAGGACCTCTAAACGCCCGGAAGGAGGCCAATGCCCACTCGCACACCGCCAGCGACCACAACCAGGACGACATTCGCATCAATTTCTCTACGAGAGTAGGTCCAATAGCCTATAGCTGGAGGTAAATAATAAACGAGTTAACCTTCCAGAACGATCACGCCTGCAGGAGTTCGCTGTACGATGTTAAGGACGAGACTGGACCCAAGCCATGGCCCACACGAAAGATCGAAGGTGTCAGGAAGTTCCGTGCCAGCATTGGACCCACGGGCGGCAAGCGCGGATATACCGCCATCACTGGATCGCCCTCGTGGGGCATTGCCTGGTATGTGAACGATCTGCTGATCCCTGAAATCACTGTGGAGCGCGGCCTGACCTACGAGTTCATCATCGAGGGTGGCAATGATCCCTCTCAACCTGCTAGGTATTTATTGGTTAATTCACTAATATATGCTTGCTCTTTTTTACAATAACAATAATTATATTTATGGCACACATATTTTTCATGACATCTTGAAAACCCAGTTTTTACTCTAGTTTTGTACACTAGTTTTGTACTCTAGTTTTGTACTCTAGTTATGTACTCTAGTTTTATACTCTAGAATTGTAGTATATCTCAAATTAACCTCTTATTTGACACAGATATCATCCCTTCTACATCACGGACTCTCCTGAAGGTGGACTGGGTCAGAAAATGGGTCTGGAGGCCCGAAAGCAGAAGGCTTATGCTGGAGTTGAGTACGACGAGGATGGCAACGCTGTTCCGACAGCAGGTGAGCCTTTATTCTAGCCATATTTTTTCACACTTTATGATTCATGATTTTTTTAGCCGGTCGTTATTGCGAGTGGGAGCACCAGACCGTTGATCGTTCGGCGGAAATCGAGAATTTCGAGGAATACATGAAAACACTGGAATTCAAGTGCGAGGATGGTGAGCCTGGCTACCTAAACTGGACAGTGCCGGCGAATGCTCCCGATCTGCTATATTATCAGGTGAGTTTTGCTCTAAAAAGCAGATATAAAAATAAATAATCCCCTATAACTACTTTTACAGTGCTTTACACATAATACTCTGGGCTGGAAAATCAACGTCGTGAACATGGGTGCCTCTAGGGGATCGATAGTCAATAGTCATCAGATTATATTATACGGAATTTTCACAGTTTTTAGCCTGGTCGCGACACGTCTTCTTATGTGTAGTCACATACTTGCCTGATAGTGCCGCCAGTAAATCGTTTTGAATTCTGTATTTACTTCAAATCTATCGGCAGATAAGACCCCGAGATCAGACAACATATCCAGATCCTTACATATCCATTACCTACCATATCCTGCTCATACTTAAAGTATCAAACCGTCATCAAACTTCTCGAGACGAATTTATAATTTCACATTGGCACAATCGGGACTTGTCTGTCGGTAGTTTTGGGCCACTTGGCGACTTTCACAACCAGGCTAATATCATCTGACAAACATATCTTGACAATAATTCGTAAGATGTAAAACTGTTGAAATTGTGTGTGCATGCGTGAGGGCCCACTGTACCGGTAACCCCGATGAGTGGGCGTAGAATGGGTGTTAAGCCATAGCCGGAACTTGATCGGTTGTTGGCAGTAGAATTTTGTGGCTAGGCAGCGATAACTTTTTGTACATTTACGAGTATGGAATTCTACTTTTTTACATGTATACTTATTAAATTTACTTATACATCTACATCTCTAGTACAGTAAAATTGTAATTTTTCTAGCAACTACTACAAAACCTACACTGGCATGTAGATTCAGAATCATGTTTAATATGCGGTTCTATCGAAAAGTAAACCGACAATAATAACGCAACACTGCGACAATAAATTAATGATAGTAAATGTGTGTAAAAACACACAAAAAATATTAAAACAAAATAAATTAGATGGGCGCGAATTAAGCTCAAAGGAATTGTACAATAAGAATTATATGGATTTAGGAAGGGCAGAAACCGATGCAATTTGTATGACAATAATATCTACAGATTTGTGAATTTTGAGAAAGTTTCGCAGACAATACAATACTTTTACACAATTTGAATGTACTAAGAAACTAAATACAAATAAGATAACTATGTTATTTAATGCTACTGACTACTGTGGTGCTTCTTGTAACGATATTAGATGAAATGTAAATCACACGCCGCACACGTTTAAAATGGAATACAAGAATCCCTTTGGACGGGATGAAGTTTTTGTTATCAGATGGTTTTCTTGTAACTTTTTTAACTATATTTGCATAATTGGTGTTTTTATATAAGCATGATATATATATATATTCGTATATGTTTACAATAAGCGATATGTTTATAATGGTAAGTGAATCAGAGAGACACACAACTAAAATGTACGACAATAACAAGAGGACAAATGTGTCAGCTAGATACTTGAGAAATATTTGGCAAGATATTGAATATGTAATATTATAAACTGATAAATATCCATGTATGGTAAATCCTTTTGATAGTTGTTCGCATTAATTTTGGACTATGGCTTGATGTAAGCAAACATAAATCTGAACAAATTAACTCTGTAGCCAGAGCTAAAGATCCCCCTTAAATGAGCTAATTTGAATCAAAGGACTAACTTTTCCTAAAAGTATAAATGTATAAAAAACTATTGGACACTAAAGTTTGTTAAGTTTCTGTTGTTTTCCTTCGTTTCCTTTCCCTCTATAAGTTTACATATTAAGGGCCACTATGCTGTTGTAATGTACATTTTCGGGTAAAAGGATATAGAAAAGTGTAAGGATCCATAAACTACAACTATGGAGAGTTTTGATATTTAAATTTGACAAGATCTGGAGCAGGTTTATAAGTCAAATTGATTTTTGTATAGTTAATGCAGCTAAGCGCACAAGAGTCCAGAAAAAATGAAAACAAAGTCGAAACAAATCAAATTGATAACCAAATCAAAAGATTTATAAATAAATGCACACCTTTATATTCAATTGATATACATATACATAAATACATATTTACATTAAACAAAAGGCAAGAATATGACTTTCAAAGAATATCCCAAGAATATAAAAATTTCCATGTCGATTATAACTTAACATCTCGTACTTAGATAGCAACATTTTTCTGCATTACCTTAACGAAATACTTTCATTAAAAATAATAAAATCCAAATCAAAAGCAACTTGCAAAAAATCTCCAATTTAATAAATAGATATGCATGAGGCGCAGACAAAGAGGATGAGGAATAAACTAATCCATTTTTAAATGTTATTAGATCGCATCAGATCTATCAAACCCGATTGACAATAACTTGCCAAATAAGTGGTAGGGAATTGAAAGATTGATGTCAATAATAAGAAGCTTCACATGAAGAAAAAACAAAGGGCGTAAAAAACGAATATTCTATAAATAAATTTCCGAAAAACACTTGCTTTTGTTTTACTTTAATTGGGGCAACAATATTGTAAACAGCATTCAAACGTTCTTGTGAAAATAAAACTCTGACTAAATCCAGTCCTAACGTGCTATACGTATTCTTATATTATTATCATATTTATTATTAATGTCGGGACGGCGCGAACGCCATTCCCGGCTACCAAAAATTACACGCACGAGTTATTCACATTAGGAATAATCGCAGAGGTCAACTCAGCCGAGGTGCAATGGCCAAGCCTCACTCCGGAGGAACCGCCTTCGTGATCACGGTTAACCTCTACGCCAGGTAAGTATGCTTTTCTCCGCTCGGCAGCAAGGTTTCCATGCCATAACAGCTAGAACCAGTTGAGAATTATAACGAACTGTGTGTGACATAAAGCACCCCTATAAATATGCCGCATAAAATGTGCTAGCATGCGCAGTCGATGACCCGCTTTTCACTACCAGCTGTTGTTAGTAAACAAATGCCTTCGCCTTTATTTTTAGCTATTGTAAAAGTATATTCGCTTGTACTTTCGATTTAAAAATATATTTATTTCTTTCCACTAAGTCTCGAAAATCCTTGTTAACATAATAAGTCAGTTATTTTTGACTCATCATATTTTTAAAAGCGCATGTTATATTAAATTTAAATACATAAATTTATGTACTTTTATAAAGATACTATATAGGTTTTACCAAAGGTAATATTAATAATAGTAATATTAATACTTTGTTTTAATTAGATATGTGCTTAGCAGCTATAGAGCTGTTTTTAATTTAGATATTTTATTTTGTACGCCGTCCAATAAATAAAACAAAAAAACAAGAAAGGAAAGCTAACTTCGGGCGGAGCCGAAGTTGATATACCCTTGCAGAATACTCTGTAAATTATATTCTCCAAAATTATTCATATAATGCATTCTTAATACTCAAAAAAATCCCAACTTCCTAACTTTACAAACACGAAAGTTATGGCATTTCCAATCAATCAGTTATATGGCAGCTATAGGATATAGTCGGCCGATCCTTATGAAATTTGGTAGGTCGGATTGATTGGCCAAAAATAAAACCCATAGAAAATCCCAACTTCTTAACTTTACAAACACGAAAGTTATGGCATTTCCGATCAATCAGTTATATGGCGGCTATAGGATATAGTCGGCCGATCCTTATGAAATTTGGTGAGTCGGATTGATTGGCCAAATATAAAACCCATAGAAAATCTCAACTTCCTAACTTTACAAACACGAAAGTTATGGCATTTCCGATCAATCAGTTATATGGCAGCTATAGGATATAGTCGGCCGATCCCGGCCGTTCCGACTTATATACTGCGTGCAATGGAAAGAAGGGTGTGTGCAAAGTTTCAATTCGATAGCTTTAAAACTGAGAGACTAGTTTGCGTAGAAACAGACGGACGGACAGACGGACAGACAGACGGACAGACGGACAGACGGACATGGCTATATCAACTCAGGAGGTGATCCTGATCAAGAATATATATACTTTATAGGGTCGGAGACGTCTCCTTCACTGCGTTGCACACTTTTGACCAAAATTATAATACCCTCTGCAAGGGTATAATAAGTGGCACCATTTTATAAAAAAGGTTTTTTTGATTACCTATAAAAGGAAACTTCCTAATAGAAAGCAACAGCAGATAAATGCCAACTTGGGCCCCATTTGGTGAGAAATTAATGCACAAATTTCATATCCATTAAAAAACAAGCCCAAGCGAATCATTGCACCCCGCTATGAAAAATAAACACTCGGAAAATCGTTTATGTGTATTGCTAGAAAGTTTTTATTTTACATTTTGTATTTATTATGAACTATTTTGTTGTTCTGTTTTGCAATGTTGTGATTTGTTAACACACTGCGGCGCAACATTAAATGAACACACAAACGTGTTTAATGCATACAAAATAATAATACAAATAATCGTAATGTGTATAAGATTAACTAACTTTGTAATGCATAATGCGATTTGGGCAGAAAATGAATATCAACATACATAGATCGCTGCAGATATATTTAAACCTATATAGATCTAGATATACGTAAGATGCTATCATGGGTAGTACTTAATACGTTCGATTTCGTGAACTCCCTTTTATACGTATTAGCTGACAGAGTTTTGAAACTGTACATGTTGTTCATACGGTTTTGTTTTTGTTTTCGTTATCATCATTTCATTATTATTTGTTATTTAGAATAATGCTTTACCAAGTTTTCATTTCTTGTAGTTAAATTGATAATTGTGTTAGATTCTCCTCGATCAATCTTCGTTTTAAATGTAAGCTCTAGATTTGGTGAGAAATACGTAAATGTTGTTGCTGCATATGGGTTGGTTGCCCAACCGATAGCAGTGTTGGGTAGTTGCAATTGATTGCGAATAATTAGGTTCAACGATTACATTTCAATCTTGTTTGTTTTTACACAATTATACACAATTTATGTGGTTGCCCGTTGGGGCTATAAATATATCTGCGATTTACATTCGGTCTCAACTTTTACAATTATGCAATTTCATTAATTCGTATGGTTGATGTGTGCCGCTGATCATTGCGTTTGTTTGCCTTGCTTTCATTATTTCAAATAATTTTTACATTACACAGTGGGGGAAACCAAACATGAAACATTAACATGCTATTTTAATCGGGGAATGGGGTGTGTAATAAGGAGATGAGAGCGGCTTTGTTACTTTCAAAATTAATTGCATTGATTTGCCTAACATAATGCAGCAATTACATATCAGCAATCGAATAATGAAAAACTTAAGTTGCCAGAGACACAACAAATACAAACATTTCTTTGCTTTGCTTCGATTAAATTTGTTCTCCATTTGTGTTTGTTTAATTCAGTATTTTCTGTTGCTTTTTAATGTTAATTAATGATAATAAATAAAGCCTAGTTTTAATGCCTGCTTCAAACTTGGACATCTTTCAATTACTACAGTATCTATATAGACGTAAATACAATCCATTATATTTATATTTAATCTAGATTATCCTGGAATATTAATTTAATGTAGCCGGTCGCACCATCCAAGGGCGTCGCACAGAAGGGACAGACGGCCTGAAATCCGTTGGTGCCGTGCGGTATCTCCACATTTGCCCAGTATCTGCAAGAGTTCAAGGTAAACACACAATTAGTAAAATCATTTGCCAGCCATCACTGGCTTTAGATGCTCACTTGACAGTTTTTTCAGTCGCCATGTGTCCGCATGGATTGAACGCGTACGTCGGAGCGCCCACGTCCACATAGAAGGCCGGTTCCAGACCCATGCACAGGGTGACCACCGGGCCGAGTTCCAGGCACATGGGACAGCGGCGGGCACCAGTGTTCTCGTCTTGACCCCAATCGTGATGGCCTGCCAAAGGAATCGAGCAGAATTATGGATTTTTCTGCCAGTCTGAGAAAACAATCACACTTACCCTGGACGTGGCCGCAGTTTAAGTACACGTAAGGCTGGTTCACCTGATCCCCAATGTTAACTTTGCGTGGTATAACCAGTGTATTCAGGCCCACCGGGCACTGTGGACGACCGGCATTAATGGCATCGATAAGTTTCTCCAAATCGTGTTTGGTCTGTAATTAATAAAAGGTTAATGTGTTTCTCATAAAGTGTAATTAGCTTAAGTGGTTTCTTATTATTTCGTAAAAATCAATATTTTGTTGTAATAGTTTATTAAGATCTTTTTATTTAAAGTGAATCTTAACGATGAGAATTTTTGATATTTAAATTCCTGAAGAAATTTTGAAGAATGTAAACATTCTTTCAGTTTAATTTATATCTCTTAATAATTCAGCTCTACTAAACTAAACTAGTTTAAATACCTCTTGAAAATTATAGCAATTAATCGTATTTAAATACGAAAAATTTTTTAAATTTGACTTTAAAAGTAGTTACCATCCTTAAAAGGTAAGTAATTTAAAAGTCCTGGTTGGTACCATATCAAATTATGTGGAAAACTCATTTTATTCAAGACATCTAAAATGAATCATAGGTACTCACCGGCGAATGTTGCAAGCCCTCGGCGGAACGCCAGAGCAAGGTTGCGCCGCAGAGATCAATAAGTGTGCCATCCTGCAGGATGTTGCATTCGTCATAGATCTGAGGAAATGAGGAATTTTAATCAACTGTAATGGGTTGGATAACAAATTTACTTACGGGCTGACCCTTCTGCTGGGCCGAACGCGATTCGCGCAGGCTGAAAACATCGCCGCCCACGGAGCACTCGCGCCAGAGGCCGCACTTGGCATTGCCGCCACAGAAGGATCCTTTGGGGTGCATAATCAGCACGCCGTTGGTGGTCAGGCCATCGATTTCCACATTGTCCTGCCACTTGGTGGCCTTCTCCTGTGCAAAGTCAAGTTCGGAGCTCATTAGAATCAGCAGGAGACTACCAGATGGACAGCAGACTTACCCCAAGGAATATGTTTCTGCTCGAATCGAAGCCGGCGGCGAATATTCTCGCCTTGGCAGGCTCACAGCGGTTGACCAGAATGCGACAGGCGAAGCGAGAAATTGTGCTCTGCATCACCTTGGCATCCTTCTTATCGCCGGGCAGCGTGTCCATCACCACAAAGTCAATCGGCGACTCCGAGGAGCGTCCCACCTGGCGGAGCAGAGCAATCATGATTAGTTCAGAGTGAGTGGTGGGGGAAAACTGATTAGGTAATTTATCACTGGGCAAATAAGTGACGACTCATGCGATATTGGCATTACACTTCAGACCAATGAGGAAGAGATACTTCGGTTGCCAAGCCAATATAAATATTGAATGTCGCATTGTCTGGCCGTCAAAAGTCAACAGAGAAGACCTTCTTGACAGTGCACTATTTCAGGCCCTTGGCGGCTCTAATTAGCCGAATAACATTCATCAAAGTCAAGCCGAGAAATCGAAACCAAAACATGGGGGGGCTGTCAGCCAGGTCAGTTTTGGGTGCCTCACCTGAAACATGTCCGTTTCCGCGTCCTCCTTGTACTCGACGATTACCGCCTGGTTGCGTGAGAGCGTGTACGAGATTGAGTGCTGATTGGCATCCAGTATGGCCTTCGAGGTCTGTGGCGATTGGACGATGTAGTGTTTGGACCGCTTGACGCCGCTCGCCTCCGTCCGCTTGTGCAGCACGAACTTGGAGCGTCGCCGTCCGCGATCTCCCTGTGGCAAGTAACCATTGTAGCTGCAACGGCACAGATAGCAATTCGGCATGAGATACATTTGCTGGCAGATGTGGGGCAAGTTGATAAGCGCTGACATGCGGGATTATTGCTCAACTAATATATTTCATTCAGTTTGTGGGTCAAGTTCTGCGTTGGCACTGTGTTTGCACAATTAGTGGGCGCTTCCCTGCCTCCCACAGATAATGACCACTAATAACTCAAAGAATTGCGGGTTAGCTTTTGTTCCCCTGTCTTATTTCTGTCTGTTTGCTATATTAGCTAGACCATAAACCGTGTAATTACCCGTGGATGTCTGTTTCACTAAAATGATATTGACTCAGAATCGATAGTGTTTATGGCTTGATGTTGACTAGATAGTGCTCTCGAATTTGTCAAGTGAAAACCACACATTACAAGTGTTACAAAGCTAATGAACAAAATATTCCAATTTGTTCGGGTTTAAACTATATAACGTTCTTTTAAGTTCGGTTATTGGACAAATGTTCTGAAAAGTTCTTTACAAATCAACCATATCAATTACGAAAAAAAAGCATTTTTTAAAAAATATTTACGATCTCTAATAATGAGATTTATCAGAACACGTTAATGAAGCTATAAAATGAAAAATGTTCGTGCATCAAGAAAAAACGTAAATTCTATTACTCTGTACAGAGTCGTGTCTTCCTGACATTTCCCTTATTCCACTTAATTATCACACATAAAATGTGAAAAATATTTTACGGGATTTTATTGACAGAATGATCCCGGAAAATACTGATCCCCCGTGTTGGTCGTAAAACCATGATTTTCCTATGAAATGATCTAGTCGAAGAACAATAAACTTTCGTTGCGTGATTTGAAATTCGGAGAATTCAGGCTGGTACCTTTCAAATGAATTAAAAACATAAATCCAATCCATGTTTACATCCACGTTTGACCCCGCGGGACATGTTGACCTTTAATTTTGTAACTATGAGCCTGCTTATGTCTTTGAATATGTTAATGTCAGAATTTGGCGAGCGTTGTTTTTTCGTTTTGTTAATTGGTTATGTCTTATTTTGATGACAGCAATTAAGAGTTTCAGATTTGCTGACAAGAATTCAAGTGTTCGTACGCGTCCGGCTTCTTTCCCTGTGGGTTGTTGTCCAGCAATCATCGTCTGGTTGTCTATCATATATCACCAACCACAACGATGGAGGGGGAATCCTCAATGAGTGACCACATGTTGCTCGGGGGACCAGCATGGTCGTCATGATAAATGGGGAATTGATGGAGAACTACATAGGGTCTGCGCTCCCTAAAGTTTTCCAGCCCTGCCTTTGTCCTATGGGCAATTAAAAAGTGTTAAGATAACAAAATGCCAGCAACAACAACTGGGACATAAAGAACAGAGACTGCAGCTTCGGCTCAAAATGCTTTCGGCTAATGACTCAAGTCTGGAGACTGTTTTCTGGAGTCTGTGAGTCGCACTTTGGCTGTGAGTCAGCGGCAAAGCGTTGCCAATCAGCACAATGTCAAGCGCTTTGCTGTTGGCCCGTCGACCATCAAGATTTACAATCATCCGTCCCAGCTGCTGGCCAGAACCATCAATCTCCGCCGGCGGACCGCTGCGTGGATCAAATTTATGCGGCTAGCTCAATGTTTATAGAGCCGGCACTTAAACTTCTGTAAGCGGTGGGGCTGCGTTTGACTGATTGGACTTGAGGCTGGAATCGGGCGGTTTTTAAGGTGTGTGCGGCTTGGTTGAAGATCCCATAAAAGTGCAGTGAATCTTTATTTATGAATCCATGATGAACGATAATAGATTTCTGAGATTCGGGTGGAGTTGTGTCAAATGTATCTGCGTTTAGGCAATCTTTGATCTTTGAATCATAAAGTAGGTAATCTGTTTAAGCCTCTTAAATTTTTATCAGCCAAGTGACATAATTCAAAATGTGACACCTGCGTTAAAAATGGATATGCTATTGGATTACCAAACGATGATACAATGGAATATGCTTAAAGATGGAAGTTAATTAAGCAAGTGGCCAACAATTAAAACCTTTTTAAGCCGAAAGCGGCTCTTTGCTATTAATTACATTGGATTTCATACAAGTGGTTTAGAATCCTTTTGCTATCTTATCTTTCATGTCACCATAACTAAAGTACTTTTAAATTCTGTTCCATGACATTGTTTGTGCAAAGCTGAACAAATTTGTTGACCTAGCCGCTGTTTTCTCTAAAGTTCCTCTAGTAAAATGTTTGAAATCAATGAACAAAGAACTTTAGGTCTTGAAGTGCTCATTTCAGCACTTGTCAAGCCGTAAGCTCTGGCTTATAAAACCACCTATGTACTTATAGCCCAAACAAAGTACTTTACTTTGAGTATTGCCCTGTTTTTATTATTTTGTTAGACTTACCCGAGTATCACTAGTTCCCCGTAGCGCAATCGCGGTTTGTCATGACCATCGCCACCGTCTTCAGCCAGTATGGGAGATTCAGTGCCGTCGGTGCTGCAAGTGAAAATGGAATTGAATATTACATATTTAATGGAAATGCACATGGTTATGGTTTTTATTATTGTTTTGTAATTTACACAAAGCTTGGAAAATGCTACAACTGCTCAGTCATTATGCAAGAAAACGAAAACAATAAAGGAAAAGTTTTCTCAGTAGCAAAGGGAACAAAACAAAAAAGGAAAATGGCTGTGGAAAACTAAAGCAAAACAATTTCAAAGTAAATGCCAAGAAGGTTGCTCATTTTCAACATATTTCTGGCTCACACTTGCACCCTTTTTCTTTTCTTATATATATTATTCTGTAACTTCTCAGCTTTCTAGAATTTCAAATGAGGAAACGGCTCTGCTCTGTCTCCGCTGCAGTACACTTGAAAAATCTTACCTTAAGATTTTAGAAAGCCAACTAATATCTTTCTCTAATACTTTTCTTTCATCTCCATAAAAAAGGAAAAATAATTGTAATTCATTTTTAGATATAAGAAACCCTTTAGTTTATTATCACTTAAATTTATAATAACTACTATTAACAGTAATCTTTAGTGTATGGTTAATTTTTCTGAGTGTAATTGGTTTTTCCTTAGAAGTCTTAGAAATGTGTCATAGCTCGATCGCCAACTTGTACGTAATCGCATAATTAAAGGGTTAATTATTTCCAAAATTAGTGGAAAATTTCCTTCAATAACGAATTTCTCATTAGCATGGATATGCGCCCTGTTTTATTTTTATTACATCTAAATACAAGTTTGGTTGTCTCTTTTTTTCGGGCACATCATAAACTTATTTACGGCAATCTAATAAACCAGCATGGCGCCGGTCCACGCCCACTCACAAACATGGCAAATGGATTTTTTTAATGTACTCTACAGGGAAGGGGGGCCGAAGGGGTTCGAGGGGGTTGCATGGGGCTGCTCTGGGGTTGCATTGATTTTTGCTCGTTGCATTTAAACTTGCTCCCCTTTTCGCGTGGACTGAATGGGCGGAATGAAGCGGGGGGTGTCGGGGGGTGGCTCTTGTAATTGTGCAGCGCAGACTGAATTTCAGCTGAAGGGGGTTGGTGGGTGGGTCAGGCAGGGGGTGGTGCACACCAGACTCTGGGCGCATGCAAGGTGAAATGGCAAATGCTCATCACTCTCGCCCTGTCTGGCCTCTCTGTTTGCTGGCTTCAAATTAGCGCTGCAACTTTGTTTAGATATGTACAGACATACATATCTGACTTGACGTACAGTCCTGTCTATAAGCTCTGGACAGTCAGCCATCATCACTCGAAGCTTTAAAGTTAGTTAACAGGAGTTTATACGTATATTTAACTGTCAATTGAACTAGGCTGAGTACAGAGATCAGTTTTTCATAATGACTATTATGGAAAGTACCACTAAGCCTGTCCTTAACCCAAAAACGCATTTAGCTGTACTTGTGAAAAACCCGTTTCTAAACGTGCCTATTTGCTTCAAAAAAAAAGAGAGAAGTTAAAAAAAATACGACTCTGTAGAGGTTATTTTATATTTTACAAAATATCAAATTTAATGGTCTTTAAACAAAAGGTTCTTGCTCCAAATCAAGAGTAAACACAGCCCTTTTATTTACCAGCATTCAACAGGTCTAAAGATAATAAAAACCAAGTATATATAAACAAAACTGTAATTTACAAGGACGAATATATATTATATATTTTTAGTCCCAGCCAGGCTTTAAACAAGCCTCTTTTACCCTTCGACAATGAGACCACCCACCCGGCAGCAGCAAATGAGAAAAACTGGGTTAAATTGATTAAGCCTATCATGATTAATAATAATGGAAGTTTGTCATTTGACTGCTGTCATAAATTGAATTCAATTAACAAACAGACTTGAGGAAAAACAAAGGCAAACAAAAAATTCGAGATGTGATCAAAATTGGAATCGCAGTAAATATTTACACAATATGCGTGTAGCCATAAGGCAAGCTTTATCGAGAGTTGTCCCAGAATCCCCACCATCCATTAACCATTTAGGGCCATGTGTTAAACAATTTTCAATTGAAACATATTCCATTTTTAGTGATATTCCCTGCAGGGCCTTGCTGATAGATTTCATTAACAAATCCCATAAATCTTGATTATTTGATATAGGAGTTCTGAGGGTTTTACAACCCCCTTTTACAACCCCCCAGTTTCAATTCCTTTCGTGACTATTTCACATGCAATCAGCTGAGCTCCCTGCCACCAAAGAATTTATCGATTTTCAAAGGCAACATGCCACTATTTGCATACATTTCAATTTCAAAACTAAACCAAGCACATTACGACAGGCCAACCAAAAAGGCTGGCAAAAAAAATAAAATACATCGGAAGCATTGTGCGGTTTAAAAAAATACACGTAGACGGGGGAGTTACTCACAGATACCGAAAGGGGCATCAAATGAGATACGATATCTTTGATATGGCGCGACCCCAGTGTTTGTGCTGGTATTCGGGATTGCATTTGTATCTGTTGTGCCGGCATCGGTTCTGTACTTTTGCTGTTGTTTAGGGAAATCAATTTTCGTGTCTGTGTGTTTAGGTTTACACTGCACTCAGAATAAATGTTGCGCTCAAATATTTAAAAATCACTTAAAATAAATAAAGCTTCTGGTGAACTAGATTTTTTTTTTTAGATAAAATGAGTATATCATTTAACGATATTAAATTTGTGCCTTATTAAACCAATCACAAGTGTCTTTAAATAATAACAAACAAATTCTGGAATAATAAATAATAATAATTTAAGTGCTCCAAAAGGTTCCAATACATACCAAACATTGAGGTTTTTCAAAGGTTTTTTAACTTGGAAACATTTTGAACGTATTTGTGACTATTTTTCACAAAAAGTGATTCAATAATTCTGAGTGTACTGTTGGCGCCGGTATTTGCGGGTAAAATGGGCGTAAAAGTGTATTTCATTATACGGAGGTACCTTCACATTGCATGACAGTGCTCTCATAGCATCGATTTTCTCTCGTTTGCGTTGCATGCAAGACCAGAACGAGACCCACAACAGACCGCTCCATAGTTGGTCGACACAATCGCATTACAATAAATTTTCAAACTAACGCAAAGGGCAAACATCGCTCCCCTCGATGGCATGCTAAAAACTGCAGCAGGACCCCACCATTCAACTATGAGCCATCAAGGGTAGGGCTCTAAAATCAGGGCAACCGACATGACCTGACCATAGGCACTGCCACCAGCGCAACCACAGCAGTTTAATGTCACGGGGTCGCAGCTTATGCAAATTAATTTGATTATTACACCAAAGTAACCCACGTATTCGTTGCATTCATTTGATTAGCTCGCCCACCTGAGCGCCACCCGCAAAATGAGGTCTCGCAAGGCTTTTAGCGTCTGGCTGCACCTCTAATTGAGTTTATCGGCGGACAGGGGCTAATGTGTGAAGAGCAACAAGCGTCAGGCATCAAGAGTCGAAAGGTCAGCGGGAATGGAAACACAGAAACTAATTGTGCAGAGGGGGAATCAAAGTCCTCTGGGTTTGTATTATTTTCATGGAATTTGTATACTTTTAAAGAATTTTTATTCTGAAGTACCAATAATCTTAATAACAAAGACTGCAATATCTATATCACCATACATAATTTAAAAACTAACTTGATATACTTTTATAATAAACAATACCTTTTCCCTGTCGATTTTAAGATGGGTTAACACTACACAAAAAATGCTAAAAACTCTGTTTCTAAAATGCTTTCAATTGTATAAATTTATTTTTTAATAATTCTTGAAGAATCTAGTCATTCATGAGGCGACACATTGTTTTCCATAACGATATTATCATAGTCCTCCTTCATTTGTGGTATTGTGGTAAACCGGCAGAGTAAAGCCATAACTCAATGCGACAACGATAGCAAAACTTTAAAAATAACATTCTGCGGGCAAAGTTTTCGATCAAATTCGGATGCCTGTTCTCAACATAAATGGCAGCTGCATCTGCTTCTTCTTTTGCTCCAGATTCGGTGGAAACGGGAGACTTGGTTCACTATATTTATAACTTTCATAAATCTTTGAGGTTGCCTGTCAACAGCAGAGTGCGGGTTGAGGAATGGGGAAGCGCTGTCTGCCGGGGTTTTATTTACATGCGGCGACAGCGGAGAAATATATTTGAACAACAGAAAAAGATAGTTCCACTTCTTGTTTACTTCTACCATTTGAAATTTGAGCAGGGTGGAGGAGAATATTCGAACTGCAAACTGCAAACTGCAGTGTCGCCCCTCGCCTGTCATGCCAAATAAATGCAAAGACCAGCAAAGTGCAATGGCAGATTAAACAATAAACAAGAGGGGGAAACAATGGCAGCACACACAGGTAAGAAGGGCGGACAGACGACACTTTTTTGCAGGTACATTTTGCTGGTAAAATGGGGTGGGGAGAGGGGAGCAGTAAGAGCAGGTGTTTCGTTACCATATTTTATGGTTAAATTTGCGGTCTGTGCTTGGGTTAGCTGATGGGCGAAATACCGGGCTCTTCTCATGCTTCCCATGCCCATTCACATGCCGTGGATGTATCTGTATCTGAGTGCTTGCTTCTGTATCCATATCCGTATCTGTATCTGCATCTGCATCTGTATCTGTGAACATGTCTCTGCCACACAGCTGTTTGCATTTCAAGAATGAAACTCTCATTGAGACAACTTCAAAAAACATTCACGAAAAAAACTCGTTTTGCCAGCGATTTTCAAGCACAAAGAATGGCCAGAAAAGAACATCAAAATTGCGGAGCACAAAAAAAGAGCAAGGGGAATTCATATACATAAGTATATATTAGCATATTCTTTATCAACACATAATCCATGATACTAGCTGAAAAAGTAAAGAAAAATAATACATCCTTGAAGTGCAAACTTGTGCATAGAAAGATATTAATATATTTATATATTATAGACACATTTACTTTACTTTAGCTTGTTATGTTTGAGATTTAAGGTACTAAACCTTTTTTAACTATTAAACTAACTTTTCGAAATTTAGATACAACTTGTAGAATCTTTGAGTTACAACCTATTGCCAACGGCTGACAGGGTCAAAAAGTTTTGTGGGTCTGGGCTGGGTTTTTAAGCCTTGTTAGCGGCGGCTCACTAATTTCATTTATGCAAATCGCCGACTGTCAATTTCTTAACCACTTTTCCTTACACAGTCAGCTGAACACCAACAAAGGTAGCTCTTTCTTTGTCTCTCACTCTCTTTCAGATTGTTACATAATCAGCAGAAATTTCATTTAAAGCTTGTTTGGTGTCCCTGGTATACATACATAGTTTCTTTTTATTATTTTGCTTTGTACTTTTTACAAAACATTTGTCTAAACTGAACAATGGAAGTTATACTTTTTTGTCCGTCGCTGCTCCCTGATCTTGCCAGTTTTTGTTTGCCTATGCAGCGGCACGTCTCGAACAATATTTTGCTTTTGCTTTGCCTTTCCCAGCTGCTTTTTTGGCAAACAAATTTGCACTACTCCAGCACTGAGGCGACCAAAACCACGCTGACTTAAATTAAACAAACAAGCAGCCGGCCAAAGAGAGAAAAAAGTGTATTTAGTTTACTTGCCAAAAGCAAACGTCTGAGCTGCTCTTGAGCACGTTTTTTTAAAGACTCTCAACGCAGAAAGGGGTAATGTGAATATTTGCAAAATGTTTGTCACGCAGGCACATTTAAATTAATATTTTATCTTATCTCTACCATCTACCCAAAAATATGTTATATATCAAAATGTTAACTAACGTTCCAATCTTAATGAAATCTTTAATAAAAAATAAATAATAAATAAACTTCAAATAATAGAATAATATAACCTTTGTACACTACGCTTTATACAGCCATGAGTTCTAAATAATTATCTTATCAATTTTAAGTAGATAGATTTACCATAAAAAATGTATTTTATTTAAAATAGTCCTGACTTATTGATAATGTTGCCTTCTCCCAATAGTTCAATACTTTTATTAGGTATAAAGAGTATGGTCGGAACACTTTGATCATTGCGTGGCTGGATTTCCTTAAGCTTCGGCTATATTATGTTTCTATGTTTATGGATTTTCCTTTGGCGACTGACGGTTTTCGTTTTTAGTTTTTACCCTCTGTTCGTGCTTCTTTTCTCCTCGTTTTTTGGCTAAAAATAAAATCCACGCGGAGCCAAGATGGGAGAAACAACCCATTTCATTTCCGTGCTAATAGTTTCGCTTTTTATTTGTGGAGTGTTTCTATTTCTGCAGCCGCTTCCATTACCGCGTTGTCTGGGCAGATTTGGAGCATTGTTCTGCCTCACTTTTGGGTTCGAAGTTGGCTGGTATGCACTAGTAACATAAAAACTGAAATGCTCGCATCACCGCCTGCAGTTTGTCATCTTAATGAAAGCATGAATATGCTAATTTCTCGTTTTCTTTTTACGACCGAACGTCATTATCGCCAAGCGTTGCTTTCAGCAGTTTTAATAAACAAATACCAAGTGCTGGGTTGAGCTGGGCACGACTTCTGTCGGTCTGTATTGCGTGATTATGAAACTAATGACA
The DNA here is from genome assembly GCF_018152115.1 of Drosophila rhopaloa. NCBI lineage: Eukaryota > Metazoa > Arthropoda > Insecta > Diptera > Drosophilidae > Drosophila > Drosophila rhopaloa. The sequence continues at coordinate 11,657,838 of NW_025335059.1, read as the reverse complement.
AGCTTATAGATAGAAGAAATAAGCAGTGGAGAATGAGAGGTCCAATAGAAATGATATTTGCCTGTTCGTCTATAGGAATCATTCTCCCGTCCTCCTCATTATCATCATCATCTCCGCAGTTTCCTCAATAGATGGCTTTTAATTATTCTGCCCCCTAAATAGACCTGGGAACGACCAGCGCAAAACTGCGAAGTAAGTACTGCATGTGCTACAACAATTTCATCATCTACTCTTATAGCTCTGTTTTTATGATGTCATGGGTTTAAAGTTTGTTATGCATTTCTTTTTTGTGCGATAAGACATTTTTACTTCGATAAGAAGCACATTTAACCATCCAAAATGTTAACCTGTAGGAAAAAAAAAGCCAAGCGAACATCAATGGCGATAGCATTGTATTACATATTCTGGTCTTCGAAATAAAAACAATGAGTTCCATTCAATCTAAAAGCTGATTCATCTACTTTTCGGTGACTAAACCACTGCTTGGAAATCCCTGTACATTTCCAACATCCATTTTCAAATTACTCGTCATAAATGGCCACAGGTTGTTAAACTCATTAGCACCCAAAAAATAATAGAAGGGAGGAATAAATCAACCGCAAAGAGAAAACAAGTTATAGTGATAGAAACATACTACTTGACAAATACCCTAAATATGGAGGTAAGAATGCCAATCCGGATTTTAGAGGTAAATAAAGAAAATTAATGTTCAAAAAGTTTATTATATTCTTTTTTTGACATAAGAAAAAATGAATTAGACAAAGTTTTTAAAAGGTTATTTATATTAAAAGCAACGTGTTCATATCATCTTTTCTTCTTTTTCAAAATTCCAGGGTATTTGCATGTGCATGTCCGAATTCGAACCAAAATCGCAGCTAGTTGATGGGGCATTAAGCTATTTCTACCGCTCCGCGTAGGCGGTTCCTCTGGCAGCCCGTAGTTGGTCGGAAAGCGCTTAATTATGTAGGCCCTCCCGCGCATTCCCCTCCAAAGTGCCGCGAAACGGGCCCAAACCAACAGCACGCCCGGGTCTAATGAGCAAACGGAAATTGAAACTTTTTGGCGCTGTTTAAATAAACATTTAAACAAAAAGTGACATAATTTGACCAAATAAAAAGCGAGAAAAAATACAGAAAAACCAAGGCGTTACATTGCAGGTGCGAAAGCAAACGCAGCAGAAACAAAACAAAAGAAAAGAAAACAATAAAGGAAAAGTTATGAAAATTGTCGACACAGATGCGTGACTAAAATCGTTATGACATAATAAACACATCCACTAAAAGTCAGGAAATAAAGAAAACTAAACCAAACTAACGCTTATGGTTATAAAACACCAAATAAAAGTATTTGAAAGGTTGCCCCATTTTTGGTTGAGAAACCCATCGAAGAACCCTAAGATAATTTTAATTTATGGTGGAAAGCAAAGTGACTCCAAGAAAATTGGAAAATGAGAAACAAACAATTATCAATTGAATGCCTGGCGATCGTCAGTCTATTGACCCATATAAATGGCTCAGTTCGGTTCGGTTCCAACCCGAATTCCCGCACTCGAGGGCATTTGAAGAACCTCCGTTTGTTCAACTAATCGTAGATCAATCATTAGAGCGGCAAAAACCTTTCGATACCCTTACTTTGTGGCATTACAAATAAGAGATAATTCCGATAAGGTAATCTTATTAATGGTAAAAATGAACAAACTTCATTAATAGAACTAAAATGCTACCATATGAAGTAAGCTTTAAACGGATTACATTATTGAATAGGTTTTTGTGATAACAAGAAGGCTCGTAAATGATATCAATCTAGTTCGAAATATGTAATATTTATATCACCGCTATAAAATTAGTTTATAAAAGTAATCAAAAAGTATTTTAAACATCTTACAAAGTGATCTTACATTTTTCAGCTTACAAAGCAATATAATTTAAGTTTTATTTACCCTCAGATATAAATCACCTTTAATTACCGAGCTCTTATAAACTCCTGACATGATCCAGAGTATTCCTAGATCGGTGATCTAAGAATAGTTCTTATATTCTTCATTCCGATTGCTTTTTCTTTCGAATGCAGTGCCTCCCCATTTTTGGGGCCCCTTCTTTACCGGAGATTTCTTTGTTGTCTGCATGTGTGGCGGGGTTTTATTTTGGTCTTTATCGGTCTTGTTGTTCCTGTTCTGCTGTTGAACTAGCCCAAGCAGCCATGCATCCATCCATCGGATCGAATCGAAACGAATCGAGCTCATTCCATTTGGATCCCCTGACAGAATGACTCTATTTTTGGCAGCACTCTAAGATTTATGATCAAACGTCTGCGTCTGCTGCCACTCTGACAGTCCATTCAGTCCGCATTCGGCCCGGCTCTGTCGGCCATGTTTACACACTTTAATTGCCGGGCAGCGGAGAGGAACCGCAGTGGCAGCGGCAGCGGCACGACAGGAAACACTCGGGCGGTTTGGAATTGGCTATTTCTTTCTTTCTGGCCCGGCCAGGTCCGAAGCTCCGAGCGATGGCTCTCTGGCCATAATCAAGGCAATTTAATAATATGTTACGCTGCACACAATTTCACCTGCAAGCGCAACAACCAGTCGGTCCGAATAAAAAGGGGAGTTTCCTGTGCGATCTTCTTCTGGCAGCCACGAAAATTGCAATTTGATTCAAAAATTTTTTTTTTTTTTTTTTTTTTTTTTTTTTTTAAAAATTTTTTTTTAGTTTTTTTTTTTTTTTTTTTTTTTTAAAAAAAAGGGGTTGGGGAATATTTTTTTTTTTTCTTTTAAATTATTACCCTCCAAGTATAATTATGCGTTGTGCGTACCGAAAAAGGTGTACGAAACCACCAGCTGAGCGAATAAAAAGCTAAAGCCTGGGATCGATAAAAGTTTGGCCATGAAGTACGTGACACTCCCAAGTGGTGATCCAGACGTTGACGAGCTCAAAGAGAATCTGTTTTTGCGCATTAGAAAAAGTCTTTGAGTCAGCAAGCTGAGTCGCAAAATAAAATAAAAAAATAATAAAAAGCACTGAAACGTCATGGCAACAGCAGCTGCACAAAGGGCAACACTTGGCTGGTCGATGTTGCTGGTTGGGTAGCAATTTTGCACGTAATTCGTCACGTAGCGAGATGTTGTTGTTGTTGATTATGCATTGAAAATGTTCCAGCCAGCAACAATCTGCATGGCCAAAACGCAGACACTGGCAACTCAGTGGAGCATGGGAGAGATGGAGGGCAGGAGGAGAGAAAGGAAAAATAAGGTACTACACCTGGGAAAAATAATCAGCTGAGGAATATAAAGTACACCTTAAAAACCAGATATACTTCGAATTGTATAGTAAAGTAAAAGTTTTAAAACGATTAATGTGAAATAAACAGTCGGTAATAGACTGTTCATTTTACATTTTACATTTTATAAAGAGAGCTATTTGACTTCAAGTCCTTTTTATGAAATCCTAATTATTTTACTGTAATTAAAATTTTAAAAATTAATAATTTTTAACAAAAACTTTAATTTAAGGAAATATTTTAGTTTTTATTAGCAATAATAAAATAAGAACCAACCAGCTTGGGCGATATAATAGGTTAAACGTATAACTTGCATAAAGATTTTCTTAAGATTGCGGTCAACTATTCAACATTTTGTGACTTAAAAAGATCAGACCGCTTTTCTCTCAGTGTATCGAGGGGAAAAAAGCGGGAGAGATGCCAGCTGCTTGTTGATTGCCGGCCTCAGGCGAAACTATGAAAATGCAGGCGCAACAACAGCAACAATGAACATTCACCAATTAATGCCAAATTAAAATGAAGCCATAAAATAACCAAGGCAAAAGCCCGACCACGCCTCCGGGCTAAGCTTACGCCCCCCGATCCCCACCAGCGGTTCAATGACATTTGGCAGAGTTCGATTGACATTTACCCGAAATCGATATGCGACAAGGGACAGACACAGTTTTTCCATATCCAAAATTTAAATACAAATCAAGGCGGTCGAAACGAATTATGTCAATCAACTCGGCTCAACTCGCCTCAACTAGATGCCAGAGCAGTCAGATGTCAAAGGTCACAGACCAAAAAGCAAACACACCGGGCAGAAAACGTGCAGTTTTGGGTCAGACACGGCATGACCTCCAATCTCCGATTCCAACGAAGCCCCAAGAAAGGAGGGAAAACTAAGCGAGTGTGCGTGAATATTGATTGGTAGATTGTTGGGTGTACCTATGGTTGCCATTGTAACTTCCGTTACCTCCGGATTATACAAGCCAATCAAGGGCTATCGATTGCCGGGAAAAGCATCATTACGCTGATTGCCGCTATCGATGTAGGTTCTTTATACAAATTAACCGTCAAGTTGGCTGAATCATTTTTAATGCGTTCCTATTCCAATTATGGTCGCCGCTCATATTTCTTGGTACTACGCTATGCAAATAATTAATTGGAAACTGTTGCCATGCTACCCCTGGGTCGAGCTACAATTTTCTCGAAAATCCAGTCAAGGCAAATTGAGAATATGCCCCATTCGTCATCGGAAGTCCGCAGCGCAGAAACCAGTCATACCTTAGGTATACATAAGTACATGTTTATTTTAATATCAAGTGCTGAGCTCTTGCTCCTTTCACCTTTTCCCCAGAACCTTCCCTACATTGCCCCTCCAGCTGGTTGTTTTGTAACAAGGGCTGGCAAAACAGTTGTTGCCAGGCCAACTGTGCCGATTATGTCACCGAGAGCTGTGTATGGGTTAAAAAGAACAGGCCCCCCATCCACATTTCCTGCAGTGTTCGCACAGACCTCCCACTGCCTCCTCCACCCACTTTGCCACTTCTTGCATCCCGCGTTTATCATCATTACGTGTTCTGCGGCATTTGTCGTCTGCTTTCTTGCCTCTTAAACACTCTGGCCCGTAAGCTGGCTTATTTCTGTTACCATGTCGAGGGATCTCGAGCTGAGCAATGCAACTTTTCAGTTACAGGTTATAATTATATTATAATTAATATTATTATATATATATATATTTTTGATTAAATAAAAATTTGCTTAAAAAATTTTGCTTATGGAAATTTGCTCCTATCAATTGGAATAGGGCAGTATGGTTTATATACGTAATGATTTTTTATTTCTGTAGGTAATTAATCAAAAAAAAAACGTAAGATCCCAAACCCCCGTAAATTTTAAGACGTATTTCAAACAAGATTGGTATTGCTTTATACCTTTTTACAAGCTTTTTAAAATAAATTTAGTTGTGCGATTTATTTGGGCTTAAGGGGCGACCCAAACGCGACATTAGGGAAATGGCTTTTCAAGTTGTCGGAACCGTTAATCATAAAAAAGTCGGGTTAATGCCAAAATAGCTGCGAGATTCTCCCCATTTTGTCATCTCTCCAGATCCCAAATCAAATGCAAATGTCAAAGGGCAAGTTGCTAAGCGGCAGACCAGAAATTTAATTGTTGAGAAATGTTCGTTGCCTCCCTTTTTGATGTGCCGACCACGACCCCAATTCGGGGATGCCCTTGTTTGGCCTATATGTATGTATGATATATGTACTATATGTAAGCTTTCTGCTGTTGTTATTTCAATTTTGCTAATGCAACAAACGCTGCTCAGTTCCGTTCTAGTTTCCAAGTTTCAAAGGGGGTGGCTAAGACCTCAAGCCACGTCCGCCCCCACAAAACTCCAACTGATTTACGAAATGTCAAGAATTTGTCGATTCGATTACGTTGAGTGAGTGCCCAAAGGTTATCCATCAGAGTGTGTTTTACAGGAAAAAACCCCCATTAGTCAAATTTACCATGGCGCACTTTCGATTTTAGTTTTTTCCCATTTCTTTCGTTTACTTTTTACACAAGCAATTTGGAACGGATACTGGCACAAAACTTTTATAGCTTCAAGTTGTGCTTACTTGCGCATTTCAAAATATGTATTTATGACGCTATGCACACACTCTGATAAGTTTCGCCGGCGAAGTTGTAAAATTTTGGATGGGTTTCTATTCCATTTCCGTTGCCGCGCAACACGTAGGATGTTATCAACGGAAGTGAAACATTATTAAACGAAATACAGCTGCGAAGTCATAAGCTCTCGACCTTCGCACATTACTGTCAAGGCTAACCGGTTAACCCAAATAATCTTACAAATGGCTATGGTAATACCCATCTATAACAACAAGCTAAGCTGCCTTTGTAAAGCCTCAAATGTAAAATAAAATACTTACTAGCTATTAAATTAAAGGGTATCATTTTAAATAAATAACATATAATAATTCTTTCAGTATTTATATGTATCACAAAAATATGCCAATAATCATATTTCTAAGCATTAATTATTCATTAATTCACCTAATAAATATTTTTAAGCATTAGGGGATCAAAAATAAATATTTACCAATCTAAAAGAAAGATTTATTCGCATTCACAAAGAAATATTGAAGAGCTAATTCTCGCAAGCAATAATCATTTGTTGTTTATTTTCTTTATAATAAAATTTAATTGCACGCGATATCTAAAATAAAATTAGGATATTATCGTAAACAACGATTGAGAAACTGTCATAAAAGCTGCACCTATTTATCGCCTCTGAATCAAAGTCAATTGGTCATCATTATAAGCACAAATCAATTTAACGCGCTCTGACAAATCGCAGACAACCGCAAATAAACCGATGCAATGTCATACATATTCCCACTCCCCACTGACATATCTTGATATTTGTTCAATGAATTCTCAAATCGCCAAAGCGTGCAGATAATTTTTATTTAATTGCAGCAGCCGCAGTCTCAGCACGAAAACAAAAACAATACAAATCGAGGAAAAGCCGAACGAAAAAATCAATTTCTCATGGATTTTTAATGCAAATGCTATGGCTCCCCATATGGACAAGCCCGGTTCAGGCCACACACGGCCGCAATGGACACGCACATGGGTATACATATACTATATATATATATCCATATATATATTCATGACAAGTAGCCAGCAGACGTCTCCAGAAAGAGGGGGCCTAGTGGCGGAGTGGCAAGAGATAGAAACAAAACCACAAATTGCGTTGACAAGTGCAGTGCACACACGGCGCACCAAGAGCACCTTGGCGCAGCCAGGCTGGGATTTATGGATACGGATCGGAGGAGCTAGGGAAATGGGGATCGCCGGCGGGGGACGGCGGGCATGTCAACAACACTGTGACAACGCCGACGTCGACTCCGTCAATAATCAGACGCTGAACCCAAAAGACGAGCAGACGGACGATGTCGTCTCAAGGCGACAATGACAGACAGCAGCACAAAAATCAACATCAAAAGGAAGTCTATCTTGGCGTTAGCGAATCTAGATATACCCTTGCTTGGTTTTTGCCTATGAATAAAAACCACAAATTGATAATACAATCGCCTTAACATTCACAGTTGGGGTATCGCAGCATTGGTCTTACAAATTTATCATAACATTTACATTTGTCTTATTAAGGGCTTTCATACAAAAAACAATAAGAAACAAAAGGCTTTAACACCGTAATCCTATATTCAGAACTCTTTTCTTCCGCATATTGCACAGATTTCATTTAAAATTATGAAACCTCATGCAAGAGTATTTCACTTAACGAGCTGCATTTCTTTTCATTACTTTTATTTGTTGGCTTTGGCTATTGCGTCGAGCTTTTATTTTCTTTGGTTTTTTTGCTTTTTACGTCGCATTGTTTGCAGCGACAATTGCAATTGCAATTGCCATAATCAGTGCAAACTCAGACGCCGACAGACGACCAAAGACAAAGGCCAAGCGTCTCACTTTCACGCGGAGAAAAGCCGAGGGGTAAAGCAAAGGTGCAATGAAAAGCTGGTCAGCGACATTGCCACATTGCCTCATCGAGGGGGGCCCAAGTCGAACCAGTTTTACTTCCATCTGTGACGCATGCAGCAAAGCCATCAGGTTTTCAGTTTTCTTTCGCTTTTTGCAAGACTTTAATCGATGATTTAATCTGTTTGAACTTCAGTTTTCAGAGATAAAGAAAAACAGGAGATGATTTTCTTTATGGGTACTATGCTTGCATACCCTTGAAGTTCTTATCGCTTGTTCTGCATTTGTTTATGAAGTTTGCTTTAATATAGAAAACACTGATTGTTATATGCATTATCTATAAGAAAATATTTATAGACTCAATAGAATTGCATGCACTAGAGCGTTGAGCACTTCAGGGGCAACCACTTGGCTTTTGTAAAAAAATAAGAGATGATTTGTAATTACATGTATAGCATTATTTTCAAGTGTTTTTATATTGCATGTCTTCAGCAAAAAACTCTAGTAATGATGTACTGTACATACATACTAAAAGTAGCAATTTATCTTACTCGATAACTGACCTCAGACGACAGTCTTAATTGATCTCTCTGTCTAATTCAATATCTGATCCAATCTAGCATTACAAGTGCACTATCGAGAGAATAATTGAATTGTTTCATGATATATATCATTCCATAAATGTTCATACCCAACCTAAGGCTTTATCCCCCTGTTTTCTTACTGCATATAAAAGCCTTATTGTACATCATTGGTTGCTTTATTATTGTAAACTACTTTTTAAACTACTTTTACCAGAAAACACATATTTGCACAAAAACCAGGAAAATTATATTAAACTTAATTGGCTTCTGCCTCAAAAACCATTTTTGTTTTGGTCTCTTGTTGTTTATTTTTTCGTTAAATAAAAGCATTTTCATGTTTTAATCACTGATCTGCCTCAACAATTTGTTAGTTAATTGCAGCAATTTCATGGATGTTTTACTTTTTTCAGTTTCCCATTAACGAAAAGCAGATGCCAAAGAGGCGTGGCTCATCCCTGTTTGGGGACGTAAAATGGGGTGTGCGGCCAGAGGTGTATATTAAGTGCAAATGACTAACAATTGAAACAAAGCATTATACGAAAATGAATCAGAGTGTCAGTTAAGTAAGGTCATCAAATAGGTGTTATCGCAGAGATCGAATGTGGGTCAGGTAAGCGAAATTAGAAGATAAAGAAACAAGATAGACGTAATGAGAATCTTGACGATAAATTAATCTCCGATCTGTGAACCCAAGTAAATCGTTTTGCCGAGATAAAATGAGCACAAAAGGTTTACAAATCTTTGGTTATCTTATCAGCCTCCTCTTGAGAAATCCCTCATAAGCCAAATAATCCATCTAGGAACCAAAAGTAGCTTGAAGAAGACAAAATTAAGTTTCTGCACGTTAAACATTGACCCATGATTAAGAGGATCAAGCTCAGGCTGATAAGAAAAAGTAAAATGGTAAGATGTTTTGTAATCTTCATATTTTGTGATACTTTAATTCATAACCACATTAAGATTTGAAATTCGAATTCGTGAAGAGATTCTCAATCTTTTTTTACGCCAACGCGCGCAAAGTCACGACCGCATCTTGGCTCATCCGACTTTACCCCCATGGAAAACCCAAAGTGTGCTTATCAGCAGAAATGGTATTGTTATTCTTGGCCTGTCTCTCATTTTTGCGGTTGGATGAAGGCATAAAGATAACAGCAATTACCATTGCATTTTCTACAGACTTTCTACCGACAAGTTCAAAATTTTCAAGACATTTGCAAACAAAAAAGGCACAAAAGGTCCGTTTCGGTAATTGACTTCAATTCAGGACACGTTTAAATTTAACCATATTTATCTAAAATAGTCATACATTCTACAAGTGCTCTTTAGTTTCTGCATAGTTTTAACAGCTGGTAATAAATATTTAAATGTTTTCTTTGGGGCAAAATAGATCAAATAATTTAGGGGCATATAACAACATTTTTATGCTCAAAACAAATTATTTATGCAAAATGTTTTACTTTTAAGTGCAGACGAGGCATATTTTTGTGCGCGGAAATTAGCTTCTCTCTCTTTGCATCTGATTGATTTATTTTGCTCCAGTTTTCCCACAAATCGGTATGGCCCACATGCATAAATAATAATTGTAATGTCGCCTTTGGTGTCACTTCCTCTCGATCGGGTGGGTATCCGAGTATCTCTAAACCTATCCCAGACGCTGACTTGTTAGCAGCATAAACTGCGCAACATATTGGCAAAAATGTGGGTCAACTACGAAACCGCAACAATAACACCCAATAAATGCCTCAGCAATTGTGTGCCAAGAATGCGAGTGTGTGTGCTGCAATTGCAGTTACAAATCAGAGAGCCAGACCTAGATCCAGACCCAACCCAACTATAGAAAACCGAAATGAAGGCGCGCCTTAATCATCATCATCATCATAGCCATAATCATGACAGTTTGTTCATCAATTTTAGTCAGTTTGCCATTTGAAAATTGCGCGAAAAGTTATGCATGGTCTATTAACACTCCAACTAATGCAATTACGCACTAACTAACGTGGAAATTATGCAAGTAAACAGTTTAATTGGGTCGCAAAATGGGCTCAGCCGGGAGAAGGGAAGCCCCAGGAAATGGGAGAATGGCCATGTGCAACCGCCAAGTTAATCGGTGGCTGAGTTGCCTTTAGCCACGAAAACGGGAACAAATGCGGCTTTGGACTTAGCCGAAATGCATATAGATAATGCATGCTCCTACTTTCCCCTTGTGGGTCATTAGCCTTCATTAAAAGTTTTCGCTGGAAGTGTTGAAGAGTTATCATAAGTTATCATGCATGTTAAAATGTACCTTTTTGCATGTAACATGATAAAACTTAATCACAAACTTTTTAACAGTATAACAGCAGTTTAAAACTCATTTAAACCATATTTGTCTGTTCCTTTTTATAGAACCAACAATTATATAACAATAGTTAATAATACTTTGGATGCCAAAAATGGATTTACTTGTGTGTGTATTGAAATGGCTTTAAACTAAATTCTAATTGAATTTCTATAGGTTGGAATTTAATAAAAAAAATATTGAAGGGACTCATTGGAAAATAAGTTTATTATTCACTTATTAACTCAAAGTTCATTGTTTTAATTAAGCTGGTAAGTAAGAAATGCTTTAGAGCACTGATTTTAAATAAGATTTCTTCAATTTAATTTTTTCTATACCCCTTAGTTATTTTTCTTAAGGCCAGCTCTTCTCACATAAATAATTTCCAGGTATACATTAATTACTTATGATTAATAAGACCCATTTAATCCCAGTGGGAAGCTTTTCTGGTTCTAATGCTCCTAAATTCTGTGCCACAACTTAATATCTGGCCAATTAAAGTTGGCACATCTGAAACGAATTCTCAGAACGGATTTACCAACCTACAAGGCCTATAACTGTGCAAGACAACGCCTAAGCTAGAGCTAACAAGGCTAACGAGCCCCTTGACTCCTCCCCTGCAGTCAGCAAAAACCTCAACTGACTTCGCGGAGACAGCTCACGCGATTTTCAACTGTTAACTAAGATACATATTTATGCGGATCCAACAATAACTAAGGAATTTCCCATTTCTGGTCTTTGTGATTTCTGCAATTTCTGTGTCTCCGTGTGTGGGAAATCAATTGTTCAAAAAAATAAACGCGTCCCAGGCAAACTTGAGACATTGAGTTAGAGCCATGTAATTATTTCAAATGAGTTCACAAAACCGCACCGAAAAATAAATAAACCGGCAAAAAAATAGGCAAAAACCATACCAAAACCCAAACCAATTCAATCCACCTCCAGGTCTTGGCCAAAGTCAAGTGGCGATGTGCGGGGGCCGCATCAGCAGTAACAGTTTCCAATTGCCTTAAACTCCGAAAGTTTTCAACCGAAACTTACCTGCAAAAAAAGAGCAAAGAAAGAAAATAAATTTTTAGCAAAAATGTATATTGGGCAAAAGTTTTTAGCAGAGGGGAAAAGGATGATATTGCCAGGACAGCAGCCAATGACCTAACACACAAACGCACACACACTCAGGGAGGAGAGCAATATCCTCTATCCTTTGTGGCAAACAGACTGGCACACACTCACTTTCCTGCGGGCACATTGTGCCGGGGAAACTCGAACTAAGCCAACTCGCAGACAAAGGATACGGCCCCCAGTCGCCTCCGCATCCCCTGTCCACTTGAGGACCGGGCCCACCAACGTCTTTCACCGGGGCAAGCTTAGCCCGTCTTCTCATCTTCGCCTTATTCATCGTCTTCACACACAAACCGGAAATGCCCGACAAAACCAAAAAACAAGCTGGCAAGAAGAAAAGAGAGTCCCGCAAACAAAGTTCAAAATGCGCTTAAAGGAGCAGTTTCCTTCAGTCAGCCTGCGTTTAAAGTGCAATGTGCCAGGGAATTAAGGTCAAATCATACACAAAAGCTTGTTCACGTCTGGCATATGGCTAAGGCAACAGAAACAGCAACAGAAAAAGCCACTGCAACTGCAAAGGTCTAAGCCCGCATTCAGCTTTTAGCCAGCTTGTCTCGCCTTCAGCAGAGTCTGTGTTCTGAGAACCAGGGATCTCGGCCCTAAACTGGGCGTATTGATGACAACTGCATCGAAAATATTTTTTGGGCAAGTTACTTATTAATTTATGGAACATAGGAGTATTAAAATACTGAACGATTCTGCAGTATTTGAAAGTAGCTAGCTTTCTTAATTTTGTTGTATTCAAATTTTGCTTGGAACTTTTATAATGGCCATTAAAAGCTTTTTTATTTTTAAAATTTGAATTCATATGTATTTATGTATTTAGCTTTTTTAAGATAAGATATAACAAGCAGAAACTTTTCAAAAGCCATTAAATATTATAGCATTTTAAAATCGCAAAGCAACAGATAGTAAAACTCGCTACAAATTCGTCAATGTTTTATTATTTAAGTAGGGATAAATTCTTAATACTGTTGAGAAGTTCAGAGAAAAAGACAACTTTCCGAAACTTTTAAGAGTTTTTAAGGGCGGCTAAACGAAGTGTACTTTATATGAATATTCCACCTTGCATAAAAGTTTAATCGAATTGTCTGTCTGCATGTCTGCCTGTTCACCGTCTCCCATCTACTGGGTGTCCCTGTGGTCGTTCACCCTTGACTTCCTCTCCGCCGCTTCATGCGACAATGTTGGCACTTTTTGTGGTGTTATTTTTTATTAAACATTGTTTTATTTTTCCCCGCAGGATGTTGGCAAGTTTTCATTACAGCTGCAGACCGGCGAGGCGCATATCCTGTCTGGACCTGCGGACAGTGGTGCCATATACATGTCACACTCCCCACAAGTCCGTCATCGAGTTTGGTACAAAAAATAACACAAAGTTTTCAAAATCAAAGTTAAACGCATTCATTAAGCAATTTTCATTTTCACTTTCATATTTTTCACACCACAGCCCGAAAATTGCATCAGGCCCAATGCAAATTTGTCGTAAATTGTTGTAAATTACTTAAGCCAAGCGAGCGGAGCAGCAACAAGAGAAAACTTTCACTTGGCCAGCAGGAAAAGAGGGGCAGTCGGGGGCGGCTGCTTCCTTATGTGGGTCAGCCGCCCCAGAGCATCAAACTTGCCTCCCATTTCGGGTAATCTCAAACGGTTCGTGCTTTTGACACTTCGAGTTCAAATGGCAATGCACGCCACGGCAATTTGGCTCCAATCTCAGGCGCTGTCCGAGAGATGTGCGCATTGATAAGCGCCATGAACTTTGAACCCAGAGCCTCCAGCTATCAAATTTGATCTTCTCTTTTTCCCTTCCTATCTCAGTGTTTCCCTTTTTAAATGGAAGCTTTAAGTTTTGGAATGCCTACGAATTTGTTTCTGATTCCCTAAATTTGAAACGAAATATAACTACATAAGCTTTCAAAATACAAATTTATAAAAGATTAGAATATCTAATTTTTATTATATATATTTATTTTAAGATTATTTCTTTATTTTAATAAAATAAAAGATTAAATAGTATTTTGTCCAAAATTTGTTAGTTTTTTAGGAAGAAAAAAGTGATTTTCATCCTCATTATTTTAGAGATTTAATATTAGTTTTTAAAAGTAAACCTATTCTTTTTTAAAGTTATTTATTGAATATTCCTTTGAATTTAAATTTTACAAGCTTCGAAGCCCTTTTAAAAATGCAAAATATATGTCCTAAAAATCTAGCAAAATCATAATTATTGACTGGCCACTGTACTGCGTCCCAGATCGCTCGACACTAAATATTACAGCTGGAGCAGTGTTTGGTCGGCAAATGGGCACAGTCGTGGGAAAGCAGGGGTATCGATGAGTGGGGATGGGATCGTAAATGGGACCTCGATGAGGTTGTTGATACTGATGATTTCGCCTCTTTGTGTTCCGAGTCAGACGGAATTCAATGGGAGGCGGCCAACGGCAGCACTCGTGATTAGTACGAAAAGTTATTTTTATTTTTATTTAGTTTATTTATCCAACCAGCTCATGTGGCCGCATGTACTGTTTGCATTTTACGCTTGACATTTTCCGCCAGAGCTTATCAGAGCCAAACACACGAACAAATACGCTCCTAATTAAGGTTCTCTTCAGATTTCCAGAGCCAGATCCAGGTCACGTGTATTTGCTTGTCTGATTAATTTTTTGTGGCGGCTTCTGCAGCTCGCTAATCAGAGATTTTCCTGTACCTTATCAGTGCACTTTGGGTTGAAACAAAAGTGAAATGATAAGCAAGGGCAAAGGCAAAATGCAGCTGTAGAAAAATGGAAAAGGCTGACACAGGTTTAAAACCGCGCATAAAGGCAACTTAAAATGTTACTCAATCTGGCAGTTTTTAAGGCGACACCCGACACTTTTTTCAGTGTAGAGCTACGAAAGAGAAAGGCAGGGGAAAGGGGGAAACCATTAGACAGTCTGAAATGTTAATCTCAGTTAATTAAACTTTCAGCTAAAAAACTGTCAAGGTGAGCATGAAATTCTGAGGCGGATGCTACCAATTTCCTATTCAAATAGCACTGACAATCTAAGTTTCTTTTAACATGGAATTCCCCAGATATTAAAATGTGTCACTCTATATGTCTATACATTCATTCATTTAATTGAAATACCTACACCTGAAATGGGCAACTCACTTATTGTATGATAAAGAGATTGTAAATTATTCAACTTATAAGCTGAGCTGTCCCACTGATAATACATTTAATTTGTACGCTTGTAAAACAATCTTAGATAGACAAACCTCTAAAAACAGATTCAACTTTAATAAAAGTTGATAAAAAGAATAGAATTCTTAATAAAATTAATTTTTTTTGTAAATCCAAAGTGGGCCGACTTATTCAGCCTTCTAAAAATATCTATGAATTTTATATTTTTTTAAACCAAACTACTCTATATCGCCTTTTAAAATGTGTACCTCAAAGTAGGAACCTCTCAACCCTTGGCCAAAAAATTAATTTCAGCCTTATTCACTAGAGTCATGGGCATGAATAATATCAGTTAATTATGCTTATACCAGGGTATACATATGCATATGAATCAGCCAGAAATTGTGTGTGTATGTAGTGGGATTTTCATAAATAAATTTGCACTTAACAAATGAGCAACATAAGCAAAATGTTGCTAAGCGCAGCTACAGGCGGTGGATAAATTGCAGTTCAGGGGGTGGGAAAAAGTGGAAGGCCAGGGAGTGGGCAACAACAAGGAAGTCCGTAAAACAAAGCCAAGCTCAATGAAGGAACGGAGCAATGGCAGTCGCCAGACAAGAGAATACAACAACAAGTATAACAGCCAGCAGAGCGGCGGAATTAAATTTTAATTTTAATCGCCAAAAAAGAATAAACAGATCGAAGAACGGCAGAAAGAGATGGGCAGACAGAGAAATACAAGGAAGCGACTTATTCACATAACATAATGGGGATCGGCGTGCAGACAAATAAATTTCCAAGCAGAAGGCAAACGGCCGCTGTGCAGCCACTGAAAAATAAAAATGCAAGCGTACAACTACGACCAAGATAATAACCCCCAAATTAAACTGACAAAGAGCACTGATTAAACACATATTAACGACGCAAATTAAAGTTTTTGTTTAACAATCAATTCTTCGCATTTAGATTAAATGATATAAAAAAGTAATTTGCAAATTTAGCTCACTAAATAAATAAAGATAAAACTCGTCGTTTTATCCTTTGTTTTTTTTTTTATTTTTACGAGAATGACACTAAACTTACTAGAGTCATAATAAAAAATGTATCCCAAACAAAAAACAAAACACGTCGAAATAAATTTTGTATTTAAGAATGTGGTCCCTATGGAGGGCAAATAAAAAAGATTGTAAAATAAACACTGTAATAAATTAAATATCTTCGCCTAGCAGAAAGGAAATTGATTTTATCTGACTAAAATACGAGAATTCAATGCTCTCAACCTTGAACACTACATTCCTGGCCGCGCCTGTACACGCATCGTGGAATTTAATAAACACCGAACAGAAAAAACAGAACAGACACGGCCACATGCATGAAGGCTGTGGATTTGTACATAAATCCCTGCGAGACGATCGCCAGAACCACAAATACAGCAACAGCTACAACAACGAACAGCAGATCAACAACTATGGAACCCAAACAACCGCAGAACAACAACAACATGGGGAACAGGTCGCGGACTCAGGTAAACGGCAGGAAGTGTACGAGTGCGAGCGAGATGGCATCGATAAGGTACTGCCGCTGATAAATATCGATAAAAGGGGCAAGTAGGTAGAGTAGGAAAATTCTAGAAAAACAACAAGGGAAATGATGCTGAGGGGGCGCGACAACGAGTACAACGAGCCAAAAATCCAGTAAACCCGAAAAACAACAACAAACCAACAACTGTAAAAAATGCAACAAGAAGAACCTGCTTGGAAAGCAGCAACAAAAACATCCAATGAGGGAGAAGGCAAAAAGAACACGAAAAAACAACGCGACAAAGTAATGGAAAACGAGAAGGGAAGTTTTCCATGGAAAGTCTAAATTTAAATACCCTTAGATTAATATGAAATTTAAATGCATACGTTTTAAGTCCCATATTGAAAATAAATTTAAATGGACCTCACCAAATCCTATAAAATTTAAGCTATACAAATGTAAGCTGACAACTAATACACAGATACAAATTATTTATAATATTTTTAAATAATATAAAACGATGCTGAAGTCTGATATAAATGTTTCTGCGGTACAAAAGTCTGGTTTAAACTGCATTATCCTCTGGAAGGGTATTAAAATTGTTAGAAGCAAAGTCTAAAATTAAATAAGCAAGAGCGAGATGCACAGAGAGAAAAAGAGAGTCTAAATAAGTGGGAGTGAAACAGCGGGGTAGAGAATGCAACGTATGCAGTTGTTTATGTAGGCGCAGCAGCCTTTTTGTTGTTGCTATTTTGGAGGCCCGCAGATGGAAAGTCTAAAAATCGTGTAGAAAATCAAATTGCAAAGGCAAACTTCACTTGGACATTATGTTGTTGTTTTCATCGTCGTTTTTTGTTGCTGCTGGTGCAGTCGTGACGTCAGGGCGCATGCGTTAAACCGAATGCCGCTTTTCTATTTTGCTGTCATCTCAATGATGTTATGGTACTGTATTTCTTCATTCTCAAAGAGGTATCCCCATTCCGTTGCAGCGTTGGTAACACTATTTTTTAACTTTTCCCCAAAGTTTTTATTTCTCTAAACTTGAGTTATCTGTTAACTGGAAAAAGATTATAAAAAATTAAATTACGTGGGCTAGAGATTTTTATATACCCGTATTAGAAAGGGTATTATAAAAGCGACGTTCGGTTGGCAACGCACTGCAATCTTCATAAGAACAAAATAAGCACAAAACTTTGATAAACATATGTAGTTACTTCACTAATTTGATAAATATAGCATGTTTTTGTTTTGTTTTTAATTCCCAAACTACAAAACCTCATTTACGATAAAAACTTTAAAAGTAACCAAAATATATCTTTATCATAGTGAATTTTTGTATTTTTTAACGTACAAGTGGTTTTTATCAGTACATTAAATATTTAATAATTCATTATTGAGTATATTGTCAAAATGTACAATTTTTGCGTATGAATTAAACCCTAAAATAAAACAATTCTAAACAAAAAATTATATTTCTTGCACATGAAACTTAGATAAATGGTGAATATCATACCGTACTAAAAGCTCCCGTTCTAAAATATAACATTTATGGTTGCTTTTAAATTTTTATACAATTTGTTTTTGTTTGGGGAAAAACGCACACGAAATTTATTCGGCGTTGCGTTCAGGAGTTCTGAAACCGAAACATGAAGTTTTCGGTGGTGCGACCCAGAAGGGGTGTTTTTCCTAGCTGGGGGTTGGTTGTTCTTGGAGCCGCCGTTCGTTGGGAAAAACCGGAGGCGGGGGTCGGACAAGCAAAGCAGTGACAAAATGCGCATACAAATAAAAACGGCAATCTAGCATTGCGACGTAGTAGCGTTTAACAAAAACCAAAAAAAGAAAACACACAAGGAAAACAATTATAAATTGCGTTATAATTTGAGCGATATGGAAGCGGTGAGAATGTTTATCAGCCGTTTGGGGTTCAATAGACCCGACAGGCGCGGCAAATGCAACGCAAATCCCCAAATCTATGTACGAAATACAGGGAAATTTAGCATGAGTGAATAAATCTATATAGTGGATATACCATATAATTATTATAGATTTACAAAAAAACTTATATTCGAAATTAATATTTTCTAGATATATTCCCCAACAATTTGCTAAAAACTTGTTATTAAAATAATTACGGTAGGCCCAATTTATTCACTGTGATCACCCCTGATTTTTTTTATAGATTTCCTGTATCAAGCATGTACTGTAGAACAATAAACACAGTCTGTGACGGACATAGACGCTAATTGGACTGTTGAAACGGGTTAACGACATCGCCCGATATTGGGGGATAGGTCTGGCTGATAACTGTCGATCTTATCTGAAATGCATATACAATAACTGGATGATAACTTACCGTTTTACCATTTTGTTGGTTACCCCCGAGTTGTTTTCCTGCTGAGTGCCAATATCAACGGATCTGTTATAATCCAGTTTTGATGTAAAGATTTTAATGCGACGGAAATTAATTTTGCCGATCTTTTTGTTAAACCTTTAAATAATCGATATGAATTTATGGATTAATTTTAATTGCTTTTCAACGCGACTTTTACTTCCTAGTGTTTAGAAGTATTTAAAAACGCAGCAGGAGTCCAATTGGAGGACAAAAAAAGATATAAATAAATTTGGGAGACTGTGTAGATAGATAGTTTTATATATATTTTCACATTGCAGGCGGTTCTGGTTTTTTTTTTAAATTTGTTTTCTACTGCGAAGCCAAAGCAAGGTTTTATTTAAATTTTTTTTTTAAATGGCTGCCCGAAAAACTTTATTTATCCGCTTTCGCCGTAATTATATTCACGTTTCTGCAGCGGAAAACGGCGGAGATTAGCACGCAATATGAATGCACTTTAGATTTTTCCCTTTCCCACTTTTCTCCCCTCCCCCGCCTTTCCGCTTTTCCACTTTCTTTACGGCGCTTAGTCACTTCAAAATCACTCACACACACTCTCGAAATGCACACTCCGATTTGGATTTTTACCTCTCGAATGCGATTTATTCAGCAATCTGCTTTCGATATTATTTATATTGCTCTTGCACTGGCTCATCCGCACACAGAATCTGAGGGATTTTCCTGTGTTATTTTCCGATACACATAAACAAAGCTCGCGGCGTTTGGCTTTTCCGCATCTCGCGCGCGTCTTCAATTGAAAATCGCTTTGATTTCGATCGCCTGGCAGTTTTCGAAACGCGAGTTTTCAGATCGAATGCCTTTCCTTTTGTTTTGTTGTTAATTGTCAGCGATAAAACGGCGAAGGCAACAACAAATAACGATGCGTGGTGATGCGGGCGGTGGTTTTTGTTCGTTTGCAAGTTGCAGTGTGACCGCGGATCGTAATAGTGGATAACGGAGGCGAACGCCTACGCCAGGAAAATGGTACTAAAAAATACGGGGTGCTGGTATCGAAATCAATGGTTTGCAACTCCACTGATGTGTAGCACTGACATAACCCATTTAACCGATTAACAGAACTGTTAATGTGAATGATTAAATAAATTTGTATATTATTTTAATATAGTTGCGTACTGGAAATTTTGTATTCACAACTAATAAACTAGGAAATTGTACTGAGATGTTTTCAATCTGTTCGATGTATGAAGATTTTTATGTGTTAGAAACTTTAAATTTGTGCCAAATGTTTGGGCATGCGTGTTCGTTTATTACTTTTAAAAACTATTAGTTATAAACAAGCTAAAAAAGGTTTTTGAATTTGCTTAAAAACCTTGCACAGTTAAACGATTTGTCAGTTCAACAGGAATACCCTAATTAAAATAGTCGATGGTATCGAACAAACATCCCAGCTCTAAGAACGTGTGTTTTTGTTGCGCTGCAGCTTGTTTAATTTTTATTTTAAAGTTTAAACAATTATGTCGGCGCAGTATCAACGATTCCTAAAAGTACTGGAAAAGTGGCCAGCGGACAAAACAAAAGTCGGCAGGTGAGCATCAGGAGCAAAATATCCATAAATGTTCGTTCTAGCGGCGCAAGCACATTGGATTATCTAACAAATATTGCCAAGATTTCCCATTATTTGTGTTAAAATAAGGACACAATGCCATGCAATGTGTTTTATCTTTGTTATTTATCAGATAAGTTTCGCAACATGCAATTGTAGAAGTAAATTTAATTTGCTAAGTTTTCATCAGCCGGCGCGCCAAGAAATTCAGGTTCCACCAGCTGACCCAATGAAATGTGGACTGTGGGTTTTATTTGGCGGATTTTGACCAGTAATTTGTGGATCTTGGGAACTTGTTCAAGCTCTAGATTTTCTTGGCTTACAAGGCTCTCATTGTCTTACCAGTTTTCAGAACGTTCAGACACCTTGCTAATTTAATTGATACCGGGCTAAAACATGGCTTCTAAGTTCACCTATCAGTTGGAGCCGGAGAAATTTCTTTTGGGCTTATTTATGTAAGTCTGGATTAAAATTTTTTTATTTTATAATAATAAAAGTCATGAAGGGAAATTTTATAATTTGTAAGATATGTTATTGACAGAAAATAAAACGTGCTGATAATTATCTGGGGATAATTATTGGCACATGTGCGCTAAAGTGCGCATATATCAAGCTTTTTATATTATATCATCTTCTAATACTTATAATTGTGTTTTCTTTAATTTTCCTAATATGATTTGCTCTTATTCTGATTGTGGTTCTTGGGTTTTTTCAGATTAGAATGTATAATTTTTCAAAATTATATGTTGAGAGTTTATTTGAGTCTATGATTAGTTAGTGCATCGCTTTTTAATAAATAGATTTAGCTTTAAATTTTGCAGCCCAATGTATTTTTATAAAAACGACTTTTTTTAACCAAAACCATTTCATTAAAAGCTCTGACATCTGCCACATTTAAAGACGGTTTTACTGTTTTCTGTTTTGTTCGCCAGTTAGTTTTTTTTTTGTATATAGTTTTCTATTACACCTCCACCTAAGTGGTTTTCCAACCCAAACACACACCTCCGGGGAAAAGTAAATGAACCTACTGCCCAGCTGCGCCGCATGGAACGAACATCCACCACAGAAAACACACTCATTTTCTGCCACTGCCACTAAACTTTCTCTCCTCTAAACCAAAAACAAGGGATCTCGGCGAGCAGATCCGCAAGCAGGTGACCAAACTCACCAGCCTTGAGAACGGAGCCACGGACAAGGAGCTGGGACGTCAGATTGATGCTCTGGAGAGGCTGTCCAGTAACGTCTACGCCAAGAAGTACCCGCGCACCTACGAATCCACGGCCACTGGATTAACGGCTGCCCAGTGTAGCCAAGTGTTGAGCTCCGAGTTTATGCAATATCTCAACGAGGGAGCGGGGTCCAAAAAGAAGTAGAACCATGATGAAGCGACTCCTAACCCCCACTAGACTGAGACTGAATAGCTTGAGGCGTAGCTCCAGTGAAGCGAAGACGACTGCAACTTCTCCCCATATTCCCGTGCTGTGCAATACTGCTATTGATTACCTGCAACCTATTCCTGGAGGCACCTATTTCGACATGACATTCGGAGCTGGTGGTCACACGCGACGTCTTTTGGAGAAGTGTCCCGAAGCGAAGGTCTACGCATTAGATCGAGACCCCGTGGCACACCAACTGGCCCGCAAGATGAGCGAATCGGAAGAGTTCCAAGGCCGGCTGATTCCCCTCCTGGGCAAGTTCTCTGACATACCGAAACTTTTCAAGGAACATGGCTTAGCCAAGCATTCAGTGGATGGAATACTCTTCGATTTTGGCTGCAGTTCAATGCAGTTTGACGAGGCGGTCAGGGGCTTCTCTATCTCCAAGGACGGACCGCTGGACATGCGCATGGATGGTGGTCAAAGCGGAGGTGTTACAGCTGCCGAAGTGCTCACACATATCGAAGAGGGTGATCTGGTCAAAATCCTACGGTTCTATGGCGAAGAGAAAGCAGCGAAGAAGATAGCCAGAGGTCTGATAGACGCACGAAAGGCTCTCTTAAAAATTGAGACCACCAGGCAGCTGGCGGACATTGTAGAAAATATTATGGATGGCGGAACCAGGAAGGATAAGCTACGAAGACCCGCCCACTCGGCCACGAAGACCTTTCAAGCCATCCGCATCTTTGTGAATAATGAGCTGAACGAGATCAACTACGGCATGGTTTTGGCCAATGAAATCCTCCGTGTGGATGGCCGCTTGGTGACCATCACCTTTCACTCGCTGGAGGACACCATAGTGAAGCGTCACATCAACGGAAACGTCTTGGCCGGAGCCGCCAATGCCTTGCCCCTCAAGTATTCCAGTCACTATGCCATAGACGAACCTGAAATGTTAGAATCACTGACTAAGAAGAATTGGAAGCAGCTTCATCGCCATGTCATCGTGCCGGATGCCGAGGAAGTGGCCAGAAACTCCCGCAGTCGATCCGCCAAGCTGAGAGCAGCCGTCAAAACGAACTAAACGCATGTCAATAAATTCCCTCGGTCTAGTCCAAAAACTCTCACTCTCGAAATCTATTTTTCTTTCTATCTCACTTTCTGCTCTATATATTTGGATTGTTTGTGCCCAACCAATTGTCACCTGCTGATAAGGACTGGTTTATCTATTTACCGGAGTTATTTGTGGTTCTCGTGCAGAATGGTTTTGGCTCTGGACTGCTTTTTGGTTAGTTAGATTAGGAAATTGCTGTTAATTGCCAGGTAGATAACTATTTTGAAACAGTGGGCTTAGTTTTTTTTTTTTTAAAAGGAAAACACTCCCAGATTATTACTATTATTTTAACATTCGACAAATACAACTAAGAAACCATTCTATCATAAGTGGTTAATGTAGATTTATGGCCAACCATTTGGCAAATAGCTTCCATAGTCCATATATTGTATAATCTCGTTGAACTTTTGAGTATTACTTCAAGTGCTTCATATCAGTAACATACAAATTTGATATGGAAATCACTTTTACCAGCAATTTTCCACGATCGTAGCCATGGTATATGTTTACCATTCACACTCTGCGGTTGTTTTTCTCCCAGAGATGGGTCATGTTGTGGCTCTTAGAGTCGCTGGCATACGTCAGCCGGTGTTGTTCACGGCTGCTAATCGCAAGATGTGACCTGCGAGAAATCCGAAACCGTTAATCTAGAGGCGGCTGATAAGGGAGCGGGATTAAAAAATTGGGAGGGGCGGAGCGGAACGGAGCAGAGCACCTATGTAGGCTATAGATAGGAGCACCCATGAAACGCTCCGTTCAGTTGCATTGCGCGAGCCGAGTTGGCGTGGCTAGTGAGGCGGAATTTTCGGGTTACCGGGCTAACATTTTTTAAGGGCTTACGTTTTTTCAGCGAAGAGTGGAGAGCAGAGCCGGCGGTCAAGATGAGCGAGGCGAAGATCATATCGGGCACGGCGGTGGCCAAGTGAGTGGGAAGAATTTACGGATGGCAGATCCCTGCTTTACCCTATCCTATTCCCATGACAGATCCATTCGCGAAGAGCTGCGAAACGAGGTGGCGGGTATGGGCAAGCAACTGGCGAACTTTGTGCCCGGCTTGAGGATCGTTCAGGTTGGAGGACGGGAGGACTCCAATGTCTACATTCGCATGAAGATCAAGGCTGCCACCGAGATCGGCATCGATGCCGCCCACGTCCAGTTACCCCGATCCATCACCGAGGTGGAACTACTCGATAAGGTGAGTACGCGATTCAAGGGAGTTATGCAACATAATGTACTTTTTATAAAAAATATAATTTTTCGCATTGAATTATTGCTTATCGAAAAAGTGATTTTAATTGTTTTTTATAAATATGTAAATAAATTAGTATTTGAATCTTTTGAGATTATTAGAATTTTAATGTTATTGGCCACTTAATAATTAAAAGTAACCTTCTTACGCTTGCAGATCAACGATCTGAACGAGGATCCGCGGGTACATGGTATCATAGTGCAAATGCCACTGGACTGCGATAGTCCCATCGATTCGCATCGGATTACGGACGCAGTTTCTCCGGAAAAGGATGTCGATGGCCTGCACACTGTGAACGAGGGTCGCCTGGCTATCGGAGACCTTGGGGGATTTTTGCCATGCACCCCCTGGGGCTGCCTGGAGCTCATTCGCCGCTCTGGAGTAGAGATCGCTGGTGCCAGGGCTGTGGTCCTGGGTCGCAGCAAGATCGTGGGCACTCCCGCCGCCGAGTTGCTCAAGTGGGCCAATGCCACGGTCACGGTGTGCCACTCGAAGACCCGTAACCTGGAGGAGATCACACGAAGCGCCGACATTCTGGTGGTTGGGATCGGAGTGGCCGAAATGGTCAAGGGTTCGTGGATAAAGCCGGGAGCCGTGGTCATTGATTGCGGCATCAATGTGAAGTCAGGTGAGTGAAAGATTATAAAGATAAAGATACAACATACAACAGTATTCGTCTGTCAATTGAGACATCTTTTGAAGTTGAGAAGTGAGGCATATGGAAATCATATTACTCATGTATTAGTAGATAATTATATTTTGGGATATACCTTTTTTAAAAACACATGTTTACTTATTGTTGTTTGTGTTTTATGAGTTATTCTTTTTATTTGGTTTTGTATAAAAATTTTTTTAATATTTTGACTTTGAAAACCTATATTATTACCTTATCTATTCCTGGAAATATTTCCACTTTCTCACTGATTTGCTCTCCATCGCTTATCAACACATTCGACCCCCTATTGGGACTCCTAACCCCCGGAGATAAGAAATGATTTTGTTTTCAAAAATCTGTCTCTTAAGAATTAGTTAGGGAACAGCGCCCGTTCGGTGTAAACCATTTCAAGATCTGAGCCTGCCTGATTGCCTTATTGATCCTTTACAGACGCCAGTAAGGCCAGTGGGAGTCGGTTGGTGGGGGACGTGGACTACGAGGAGGCTCTCCAGGTGGCCGGACATCTGACCCCCGTACCCGGCGGCGTGGGACCCATGACGGTGGCCATGCTGATGAAGAACACTGTGCGATCGGCGGCCCGATCCCTGGAGCGTCAGGTTAGGACCCAGTGGACCCTGCAACCGCTGCCCCTGAAGCCGCTGCGCCCCGTGCCCAGCGATATTGTGATTGCCCGTGCCCAAAAACCAAAGGACATTGCCGTGCTGGCCAAGGAGATTGGCCTGGACGCCCGAGAGGTTTCACTGTACGGCAACAAGAAGGCCAAGATTTCGCTGTCAGTGCTGGAGCGTCTGGCAGACAAGGAAGCGGGTCACTATGTGGTGGTGGCCGGTATGACTCCAACGCCTTTGGGCGAGGGAAAGACCACCACGCTGATGGGCTTGGTCCAGGCTCTCGGAGCTCACAAGCAGAGGAACACTATGGCTGCCCTGAGACAGCCCTCCCAGGGTCCAACCTTTGGCATCAAAGGAGGAGCGGCTGGCGGAGGCTACGCGCAGGTTATCCCCATGGAAGAGTTCAATCTCCATCTGACCGGGGACATCCATGCCGTTTCTGCCGCCAACAATTTGCTGGCCGCCCAACTGGACACTCGCATCTTCCATGAGAACACCCAAAAGGATAAGCCTCTGTACGATAGGTTGGTGCCGAAGGTCAAGGGGGAGCGCAAGTTCAGTAACATCCAGCTGCGCCGTCTCCAGAAGTTGGGGATAACCAAGACCGATCCCGACTCGCTGACCGAAGAGGAGTACGGAGCCTTCGCCCGGCTGGACATCGATCCCGAGACCATCATGTGGGAGCGTGTGGTGGACATCAACGATCGGTACCTGCGCAGCATCACCATTGGGCAATCGCCCACCGAGAAGGGAATTTCTAGGGAGACCCGCTTCTCCATCTCGGTGGCCAGCGAGATCATGGCTGTGCTGGCCCTCTCTCGTTGCCTGGAGGACATGAAGCGGCGTCTGGCCGATATGGTGGTGGCTTTTGACAAACGGGGAAAACCCGTAACCGCCGATGACCTGGGTGTGACTGGCGCCCTTGCCGTTCTGCTCAAGGATGCCCTCGAGCCCAACCTGATGCAGTCCCTCGAGGGAACTCCGGTCCTGGTGCATGCTGGTCCCTTTGCCAACATAGCCCACGGTTGCAACTCCATTATCGCCGATGAAATCGGTCTGAAACTGGTGGGCAAGGATGGATTTGTCTGTACAGAGGCAGGATTCGGTTCGGATATTGGCATGGAGAAGTTCTGCAACATTAAGTGTCGCACATCCGGACGCAAGCCCAACGCCATGGTGCTGGTGGCCACCGTGAGGGCCATCAAGATGCACGGAGGCGGAGCACCAGTCACTCCCGGAGCCCCTTTGAATAAGCAATACACGGAGGAGAATCTGGAGCTGGTTCAGAAGGGTCTGCCCAATCTTTTGCAGCACATCGCCAACGGCAAGGCCTTTGGCATGCCCGTGGTGGTGAGTCTGAATGCCCACTCAGCGGACACCCCAGCAGAGCATGAGCTGGTCAAGAAGGCGGCTCTGGAGGCGGGAGCCTTCGCAGCCGTGGTCGCCACACATTGGGCGGACGGTGGAGCCGGAGCAGTGGAACTGGCCGATGCAGTGATCAAGGCCTGTGAGCAGGGCAACCAGTTCCGTCTGCTGTACGATCTGGAGCTTCCGCTGCTGGACAAGATGAACAAGATCGCCAAGACGATGTACGGCGCTGGAAAGGTGGTGCTCTCGCCGGCGGCCGAGGAGAAGGTCAAGCGG
The DNA here is from genome assembly GCF_018152115.1 of Drosophila rhopaloa. NCBI lineage: Eukaryota > Metazoa > Arthropoda > Insecta > Diptera > Drosophilidae > Drosophila > Drosophila rhopaloa. Next base: position 11,630,741 of record NW_025335059.1, on the reverse strand, counting down.
CTAACCGAGGCGGTAAATATAATTTGTCTTACGAAATGGTTTTTATTTATTAAAAATAATTATTATTTCTGTAAATTACCAGGGCTTTGGCAACCTACCTATCTGCATGTCCAAGGTCTCGGGCTCATTCACGGGAGATGCCAAGATCAAGGGCGCCCCCAAGGACTTTACCCTGGACGTGGAAGACGTATACGTGTCCGCAGGAGCCGGTTTTGTGGTCGCCATGTGCGGAGAGGTCACCAAAATGCCGGGTCTTCCCACACGTCCGGCCATATACGACATTGATCTGAACACCGAAACCGGACAAATCGAGGGTCTTTTTTAATCTACACAACATTCCCTCTAATTCCAAAGGCATTTACTCATCCAAATTTCAAAATATTAACAAATCATTTGTTTTAACTTGTATAAAAATTGATATAGAAATAAGTTAAAAATGCATTTTTGACGGATTGCGGAACCGCGAATTTTTTAAGACACATATTTTTTATTAAAGATACATGATAAAAGTTCTTATTGAAGTACATACATATTGTTGTTGTTGATAGCTTGAAAATGCTTGTTAACACGATTATATAATCATTTTTGTCATAATATAAAATTTGTATACAATGTTTAACAAGAAAGGAAAGCTAGCTTCGGGCGGAGCCGAAGTTGATATAACCTTGCAGAATATACTGTAAATTAAACAGGCCAAAAATAAAACCAATAAAAAATCCCAACTTCCTAACTTTAAAAACACAAAAGTTATGGCATTTCCAGTCGTTCAGTTATATGGCAGCTATAGGATATAGTCGGCCGATCCTTATGAAATTTGATAGGTCGGATTCATTAGCCAAAAATAAAACCCATAGAATATCCCAACTTCCTAACATTACGAACACCAAAGTTATGGCATTTCCGATCAATCAGTTATATGGCGGCTATAGGATATAGTCGGCCGATCCTTATAAAATTTAGTAGGTCGGATTGATTGGCCCAAAAAATAAAACTCATAGAAAATCCCAACTTCCTAACTTTAAAAACACCAAAGTTATGGCATTTGCGATCGTTCAGTTATATGGCAGCTATATAATATAGTCGCCCGATCCGGTTCGTTCCGAGTGATATACTACCTGCAATAGAAAGACAACTTTTGGGAAAGTTTCAAGCAGATAGCTTTAAAACTGAGGGACTAGTTTGCGTAGAAACGGAATATATACTTTATAGGGTCGGAAATGTCTCCTTCACTGCGATGCAAACTTTTGACTGAAATTATAATACCCTCTGCAAGGGTATAAAAAGTGTGGTAGAATTGTAACTTCTTAGATTTGTATGGCCCATCTCAGATTGATTCTTCTTCTTAAGTCTTTTATTAGCGTCATGTAAATGCCGCTATTGAACAAAAGTGCAAAATCTAGAATCGGCCTCTTATACATAACTGAATAACGACTAACGGTATATTTTTCTAAAAATGTTTTAACAAATAATTGTAATCAAGTTGATGCTGATATAAACGAGGTATGAGAAGCCTCATGCCTATGATTGCTTAAATATATTCTCAGATAGTCATGGAAATGGTACAATTGGACGGATACAAATTTTCGCAACTGTGGTATGAAACTATAAAGTTTTTCTCGACGCCTTAAAGCTGTAGCGCGATGCGACACTTCCACCGCGCGTTGTTGTAATGCTGTCTCTATCTGCATCTTTATCATCCTTGCGTATCTTGGACATAATTTTAAAATAATTAGAGATGATCTGATCAACCCTCGGTCCCTTAGATTCGCTGGCCAGCTCTTTTTCGCAGCGAGAGACTACATTCGTGAGCAAGCCGCCCGACTTGAAGAACAGGATGTGGATGTCTCGTTTGACCCACTTGCAAACTTGCTGGTGAGTGAAGGGCTCAAAAACTTTCATAATCTGGTAAAAGTGTTCATAGCTCTCCGACATCTGCCGCATCTTGAGTTCATCCATTTTAGGAACAGCTAGGTGAGGTCGCCTGATGATGTGGTATGGGTCGTACTGTTCAGAAAAGTTGGAGTATCGCACAGCCGGCCAATCCAGGTTTAGAAGCGTGTTGTAAAGCTTCTTCGGGTGTCCCAGGATGCCGTGAGATACATCAATTAAAGACAGCTGTGATCCAGGCACTATATACTCGAGCTCCATCTCGGCAATGCGGATGTCGGAGCCCCTGTACTTGCGCTCCCCTATCCACAGAATGGGTAGATCCTCCTCCGGAACCAGCTTCAGCTCCTGGATCAGAGGCGATTCCTGAATTCGATAATTATAATTCTTGCTGTTCCTGCCGTAGAGAAGGCTGCGCTCCGCCGGCGTAAAGCTGAGATACTGGGGATGGGCAGAAACGAAGTGCTCTGAGCGGAACAGACGATTCATCTCCATTTCGATTACAAAGTACGCCCTGCGATGCATGCAGATCCAGATTATTTGGATGACTACGGCCAAGAAATGCTCGTGGAAGTATTTGTCGTGGATCGTGGCTGAAATGTTGGATATCGGCTTCATGTGATAGAACTTTGACATACTGCCCTCGCCCCCGATGATGCGGCAGTAGTTGCGGGCCACGAGCATTCGGTACTGGCTCAAGTAGACGGAGAAGGTCTGCTTCATCTCATTGGTCTGCGCGCTCTGGACTTGGGCCAACAGGCCAGAAAGTTCATCGCGACGAATCAGCACAAACTCGACCATCCGCAAATAGTACTCGAAGTAGATTATCAAGGCGTGGATCAAGGAATGCACCTCCGGCTGGTGCATAAAATCAACGAACTTGTACGTTAGAAACTCTTGGGGCATCAGGTAGAGCACCAAATCTCTAATATCCCGGACCACCACCGTGTCACTGTTGTTGGTTTTCGCTCGCACATATTCCTGCCGAAAGATGAGCTCTTCCTCCTGGTCCATGGTGCGCAGGAACTTGTAGCCGTTGGTGGTGATGAAACGCTCCCTAGCGTTCTCCAGATCGTTGTGCGCCTCGAAGTGGAGGCAGTCTTTCTCCGAATCCCATGACCACTTGCCGCTAAAGTACTTTGGGGCGTAGTTGTCCACATGAACGCGCTTCATAACGAAGGTTTCTGGCTTGTCAACTGTTGGAAGAGTCGGTGTTGATGTTAGGTCTATACTTTGAGTTGTGATGTATAAGATCCAAATGTTTTCTGAGCCATATTTGACAGAAGTTTAGGTACTGTGGGAACTCAAGGTATTTCCACACAAGTGGGCAAGAAGCCACATATACCATGATATTTCCTGTCAATCATTAAATACAAGATAATCCCTTAGTTTTGTCTTATAAACCACTTGGATAGGTGGTGACCGGCGAAGTTTTTCGTCGTGTGTTCCAGCATGTTCCGACGCACCATGGCCCACCCGGTCATACGGCAGTTTATCCTGCGCACTGCAGTGCTCAACTATCTGGGCAAGAGCTTGAAGCAGCAGTGGAATGACTTGCGCAAGCTGAGCGCCGTTCTCGGAAAGGCGGAGGAGAATCATAAGGGCGAGGCCCAGCAGATGCTCTCCCAGCTAGTTGAGGTACTACGTTTGAAGACGGCTGCGTCGCATCGTCTGCTGAAGCGCGAGTACGACGAACTGTTCACCTACATGATGGACAAGCGCGATCTGTGGGACAGTCCGGAGTACTTCAAGGCCAAGGCGGCGCTGGGAATGGCCATCCACAACCTGCGGACGTGTGCACCCACCAAAACCATGGACGAAGGCCAGCCGAGAGGGAGAGTTGTGAACGATAGATAGACTTCCATTCAATCAATATATACATACAAAGCCAATCCTTAACTACTTGTAAAAGGGTATCTCCACACGTCCGGATTTTGTGTTGACCGCCTCCCAGCAGGTGCACGCAAATGTGGAGCGATCCATGTGGTCGGTGTACAGCTTTCCTTCCAAGTGATCCATTTCGTGCTGGGCTATCCTGGCATTCCAGCCACTCAGTGTCACTTCGCTGGGGGTTCCTAGTTGGTTTAGGCCGGATAGTTTCACTTCTTCGAAGCGCTCTACTTCGGCGGAGTATCCCCGCACACTCATGCAGCCCTCGGGATGTTTCAGTTTGGAGTAGTTGGTCACCGTCAGCACGGGATTGATGAAAACCTGAAAAGTAATGAAGATAGAAAAGCTGAGATTATAAATTAAATTCTTAGGTTAAGTCCTCCATCTCACAGTCAGTGGCAGCTCAGACATTTGTCGTGCCTGGTACACAGCCTCCGGCAGCTCCTTCCGGATCTGTCCCTTGAATTCCATAGCAATGATCCTGAGGGAAACTCCAATCTGGGGCGCCGCAATGCCCACACAATTAAATTTCCTCAGCACTTTGACCATCTGCTCGACTATGGCTTCGATCTCGGGGCTGTCTATGTGTTCCTTGGGAACCATAGCCGCCTGTTGCCTAAGGATCGGGTCTCCAATCTGGGTGAAGTGGTTATAGGGCGGCAGGTTGGTGCGCTCAGTGGTCCACAGATTCTGGTACCACTTCTTGAAGGACTGACTCGCAGGAGAACTCGTTCCAAGGTGGCGAGGATGTGCCAGAAAAGTTTGGAAGAGTTTAATCCTTTGCTTAAGCAGCATTTTGTGTAATCTTCGGTTGTTGTTTAACCTCTTTTTGGCCAGCTGACCGGCAGTTTATTAGGGATGTGACACCTAGGGACTATCGATAGATCGATTGTAATAAGTTTTGAAATTTGCGCCCAAAGTTACATATGTAGATTCAAATAAACAATTTCAATTTTATCATGATTATTGTACATTTGTAAAATTTCGTTATCTCTCTAAAATTTTAAACAATTTTAACAAGAAAAAAACTTACTGAAACGTTTTCAACAATTTGTTTGTTACAATTATTATGATATCTCAAAAAAAATGAAAAATTAATAAAACACGTTTATAAATGTAAACGTTTTTATATATTTTTATTGACAAAAAAATATGTAAAATTATAGTTCTAGAAATGTTAGCACAATTTCGTCTATAAACTGTATTACTTATGAAACCAAATGGCCGATCGACCTTCGGCCGAGTTGACCTGTTCCCAGCTGACGCAGTTGAAGCTAGAGACATCCATGCGATCCACGTAGATGGTTCCATTCAGGTGATCCACCTCGTGCTGGGCGATCCGTGCACTCCAGCCCTCCAGTTCCATTTCCGACGGGGTATCCAGCTTGCCGATCCCTCGGATGCGGACCTTATCGTAGCGCTCCACCTTAGCGGAATAGCCCCGCACACTCATACAACCCTCGGGATGTTTGTTCACTTGGCTGCTGATTATCTCCAGCTCCGGATTAATGAAGACCTGCAAGCAAATGATTTATGGTGTGAAAATCACGGGATGCGCATTGCACTTTAGAAATAAAACACCGTGCACTTAAAAAGATTTAAAGATAGCACTTTAAAAGTCACACTTTAAAAGTCTTGTTTTAAAAATCCATTTTAAAAAGTAACACTTTCCCTTTTTTCAATTTATTGGAAACTTACCGTTAAGGGCAGAGTTGACATTTTGCGCTCTTCGTAGATTTCCGGTTTGAATTGCTCCTGCTTGCCCTCTCGGAATTCCATGACGATAATGCGCAGCGGTATTCCGATTTGGGGCGCTGCCACGCCCACGCAATCGTAGTGACGTAACACCTTCACCATGCGGTCTATGATCTGATCGATCTCCTTGGTGTCTATGCGCTCCGGAGGAACTTCTTCGGCCACTTGGCGTAGCACAGGATCCCCAATCTGGGTGAAATGGCGATATGGCGGAACGGACATTATTCCTATCGAAAGATGCACCTCTCAACAGAACAATGTCTATTGAGCTACTGCTGAACATGGCAGACGTGGTGAGAAGAATTTGCTACGACAACCTTATCTCTGGATCAGCTGATTAGGCATTATAAACAGTGGGAACAAAAAGTCAGCTTTCCATTTGCTGGTAGAAAATTATCTAGTAAGAAGACCTCGAATTTTGTTTAATTACCTAAGGTTGACGGATGGTTAAAAATCAATTCTGGTTGAACACACTTTTGTTTAATGTTAAGAAATAAGAAGTAAATCCATTTTAATTTTTTAATTTCCAATATGATTGACTTTTATTTTGTTTTCATATTTTACATATCCTCCACATATTGGAAATTTTCGACATTTCATTTTAGTATACTTAAAAAAATATTTCGGAAAATATGTGAAACATTTTTTCAACTTCCAAGAGGTTCCTCCTTCAAACTATTTGTAAGCCAAAGGGTTTAACTGTTTTAAAACTTAAGTCAATGATGCAATAGCTGTAGTTTAATAAAAAAATATGTAAATGCAATTTATTTATTTGTATACCCTAAACAAAAATACAATTCTGGTTTATTGACGATAGTCAGAAAACACATTTTTACATATTTATTCAATACGATAGGAAAACACTGTTGGTAATTTATTTCTTGATTCTTACTGTATTAAATTTAATGGTTACCATGTTATTAAGATATATTTTATATATTACATAGAATATATAAATATATATCTTCTTCTTATTATATTCTTGCAAGGGGTATTTTTTATTGAAGTTACCCCTTTCTAAATGTTCAAAAAATGCCTTTGCAGAAATGTGGCCTAGGACCTGCACTTCTAAGCCCATAACTTTTCTTTCAGACATCCGATTTCAAACTTCTAAGCTCATAACTTTTTTTACAGACATCCGATTTCAAAGGGGCATACTTCTAATTGATTGTGGGATTTCTCTCTTAAAATCTATGTTTTCAACTTGGTTTGTATTTTGGGATCGATTTTTCGTCATTTTCACGATGTAACTCCTTTCCCAATTTTTAAAAAATGGCTTTGAAGAAAAGTGTCTAAATAATTGTGGTTTAATTATCTAAAAATATGCGTTTAAATCTTGAACAGATGGACCGACAGACATGGCTAGATCGATTCGCCTCGTAATTCTGATCGAGAATGTATATACTTTATATGTTCGGAAAATAACCAGCCTCCGAAGTCGGACCAAATTGTTAATAACTAGCGTATAGAATTTATTCACGGAATTTTAATTTTGAATTATCGCCAATACCTCCGAATACTAATTCCAGAAAATAAATTCTTTACCAGTGGAGAAATCATTCGAAGTAGTATTCCTGAGTAACTTTTTTGTTGCGCGGCGAAGTGAAGCCTCCGATGCGTGAGGACGTGATGCTGATGTTATCCGCCTGGTAGGGACTTCCCTTGCGCAGCCTGGACTTGACCTTGTAGTAGTTGGCGATGACCTGATCGACCTTGGTGGGCGGGACCTTTTCGGCCAGCTCCTTCTCGCAGCGGGAGCTTACGTTGGTGAGGAGGAGCCCGCCGGAGCGATAGAACTGGACGAGCTTGTCCCGCTTAAGCCACTTGTTCAGGATCTGCATGCTGTGCGGCTCGTAGATGCGGTACACCTTGTAGAAGTGCTCGTAGTGCTCGCTCATCTTGCGCACCTTCATGGCGTCGATCCTGGGAATGTCCAGGTGCGGCTGGCGGATGATGTGGTACGGGTCGTACTGCTGCGAGAAGTTCGAGTAGCGCACGGTGGGCCAGTCCAGGTCGAGGATGGTGTTGTAGAGGGCCTTCGGGTGACCCAGGATGCCGTGCGCCACATCGATCATCCGCAGCTGTGGCCCCGGCACAATGTACTCCAGCTCCATCTCGGCGATGCGGAGGTCGGTGCCGCGGTACTTGCGCTCCCCTATCCACAGGATGGGCATGTCCTCCTCCGCCACGTGCTCCAGCTCCTGGATCAGCGGCGAGATCTGGGTGCGATAGTTGACGATCTTGTTGTTCGGCCCGTAGAGGAGACTCCGCTCCGCCGGCGTAAAGCTGAGGTACTCCGGGCGGGTCATCACGAAGTGATCGGATCGGAACAGCCGGTTCATCTCCATTTCGATGACGTTGTACGCCCGCCGGTGCATGCAGATCCAAACAATCTGGGTCGCCACGGCCAGAAACTGCTCGTGGAAGATCTTGTCCCGGCTCGTGTCCGAAATGTTGACGATCTGCTTCAGGTGGTAGTAGTGGGCCATATCGCCCTCGCCCTTCAGGATCACACTGTAGTTGCGGGCCACCAGGAGCCGGTACTGGCTGAGATATACTGAGAAGATCTTCTTCATCTCGATGGTCTGATCGCTCTGGATCTGGTCCGCCAGCTCGTCGCGTCGCACCAGGACGAACTCCACCATCCGCAGGAAGTACTCGAAGTAGATGATCAGGGCGTGGATGAGGCGGTGGACCGCCGGGCGGTGCATGAAGTCCACGAACCTGTAGGTTAGGAACTCGCTGGGCATCAGAAAGAGGACCAGGTCGCGCACATCGTTAATGACCAACGTGTCGAAGTCGTAGGTGCCAGGATCACGGACATAAGCCTGCCGGAAGATCAGCTCCTCCTCCTGGTCGATGATCCGCAGGAACTTGTAGCCATTGGTGGTGATATATCGCTCCCTGGAATTCTCCAGATCGTTGTGTGGCTCAAATTCCAGACAGTCCTTCTCGTCGTTCCACGACCACTTCCCACTGTAGTACTTTGGGGTGTAATTATCCACGTGGACTCTCTTCATGGCCCTGTATTTATGAGTTTTTAACTTTTTTAGAAACTATTTTCTTTTAGTTTTTATATTTTGTATTAATTTTTGTATTTTTTTTCGTATAGGGTGTTGCAAGTTGTCTGCGACTGTGTAGTGTGAAATCGTATATAAAAATGGGTAACTATCTGACAGTATTTGAAATGAACCTATTAAATCATTTTTAAGGCAATAAAGAATTTGTGCATGAAATAACCGAAAATATGTTTTAAAGCCAAATGATAATTAATCCAATAGGGTAGCTTTTTTGATTCAATCTTGAAAATAAACAATGTTGTTTTTCCAATTAACCCCTCATGAGTTTTGAAAAGATCCGCTTGTCTAAATAGTTTGCCCAATTACTCCTACACTTCTGGCTTTGTTCGACCAACAAAAAGTTACTCTTGGTAACTGGTTTAGCAGTTGTTGCATTGAGTTCTCCATTTCAATTGCATTTTTCTGAAGGCGATAAAAAGTTTTTGAACAACTATTTGGCGAAACAGAAAAAACTTAAATCTTGGGCGCAAATCTATTTCTTTTCAAGGCTTTATTTAATTTTTTTAAAGTATTAATTTAAATTCCAGAAAATAAATTCAAATCTGGTGTTAGTTGCTATTCGTTATTCGGTAAACTAAATGCCGAATGGGAAACGAAGTTAAGAGAGAGTCCTCGAGCTTTTTATTATGGTCAACATTTGTATATAAACATGGGAAAAGCTCTTTTGTTTTTTATGGCATTTCTTAAGACTTAGGTTTATCTCCGGCCATTCATTCAAATAAATTATTTGAATTTACAACGCACTTAATTTGCTTTAAATATGTAGTTGGTAGTTTAGTTGAGTTTATTATTCACCATCCACCAGAACAGAACTTCCCCCTGGGTAATTTAATAGCCTAATCTTTTTTAGCTGCAGGGTAAATTAAGATCCTGCCAGGATGTTGTTATCATATCTGTTCCCCGTCAACTGAGAAGTTGACGTGAGTTTTATCCTACACATTGTATTTGAAAGGCACTCATAACGCAAAATAGGCTAAATTTATGAGCTTCTTGCGGCAAATTTATGTGGGAACCTACCAACAATCAAGAAAAGAACGGCGCAATCCTCTCTCCCACACAGGATAAAAAAAACGCCTCTGGCCCTAAATCTAAGTCACTCATGCTCACGCTGGTTTTACAGTGAAGCCTCTTTTAGGGCACCCATACAATTCTTTTTACAACATTCACCGATAAGACATACACATAGTATGTATTTCGTGCTCTGCTTTTATATGTCTCCCTTTAAATAGCTTTATAAAAACACATTTAATTGTTGCATCCAATGAAATAGGTAAATTCTTCTGAAATTACGGCTAAACGATTGCTATTTATTGCAGCACTTAGTTTTGAACAATTCAATTCGTAGAAAATGCTGCTAACTTAAATCCTTGATTGAACGAACGATTGACTTGTTGTTTTTCAAAAATAGTTGCTTTTAACTTGATATGTATATGAAACTTCCAAGAATTTTTTTTTTTGCAGGGCAACTGGTTCCTAGAAAGATCCTGGAAAATAATTTGTTTTACCTTCAATTAAATGCACTTTTATAGCTCGTTGGGAAGAAGTGGAAAAGTGGTGGGCGCAGGGGAAAGGAATGGAAACCGGAAAAAGGACTGAAAAAGTGAAGTTCAGCTCTTGGTGGCATTGTTTAGTTTGACATGCTGTCAACAAGCGAACAGCAGCTGAAGGACTTTTGCAGGCTCCTCTGGGCACATTTAGCTTGAAATGTTCCCATCAAAAGTGTTTGACCAACGGCGAGGAAAAGATAATGCACTCATTTTGCTATAACTGCTTGCTGGAATCATAATCTATGGTTTTAATTTTCTGTTCTTTGCGGTCTCACAGTTTTTAATACAAGTATTTTGCCCATTGTTTGCTCTTCGTTTTGCATGCAGACCAGCCCTGAAATTTTCTTGGAAAATAACAAGGACAATCCTTTGCCACTCTTCGTTGGGTGTAATGGGCCTTAGCACAGAAAAAATGGAAAAATGTGGAAAATAATTAAGGAAAACCTGGAGAAGCGAGAAGAAAAATTCAAAGTTAATGCGGTCCGTGGAGGAATTTTTTAATTATGAACAGAAGGATGAGTTTTGGTAACCATCCTTTTTAGGATTTTAAAACTAATTCTATGTGGAAATATTCCATTCAATCTGGAAATATTCCATTCAATGGAATGCAATTAAGTATACAACTGGTCACAGAATCGTATAATCTTGATTGCCTTGTTCTTTTTTTAAATTTAAATCGCACATACGAAATAATATTAATTACGTTTTACAAGAGAAAAATGGACATTCACAATCAATTGGTAGTTTTTAAAACAAAGAAAAACCAATCTGTTGTCAAAGTTTTATTTAATTGTTTTTAATTAACCCGGTAATACATTAATTTTGCAACACACTTCTTGCTAAAAATAACAATATTGCCAGAGTCTAGTAGCTTTTCACATTTAGCGTCTGCAAATTTAATTGGAAAGCAAATATTGATTTTTTGAATGGAATTTAAAACAAACTGTGAAGCTGACAACAAAAATGGTATACTTCCGATTTATATACATTTTGGTTATTTTATGAATGAAAAAAAGAACTCTTTCAAATATTTTGCACACTAAAAATTTGTTTTCTTTCATGAGCTATTAATTACCCATTGAATATCAGATTTGTGCGTGAACAAAGTGAGTTTCCCCTGCGAGTGACATTTGTTCCTGTTAAATGTGTAAAAAAGAACACACACGCTCAGTTACATGTAAATAAGCTTTCAAATAGCTCATGCTCTCATGCATGAATAATTTAATTGCATGCATGATTCTCGAGTGTCGGCATAAAAAATAAATTGCAATTAATACCCGATACAAAATCAACAGCCTGAACAGGTGGTAAAAATGGGCTTTAATCATATCGTTTGTTGTGTGCGCTGAAAGTCAGAGTGGAGGAGTCTTTCAGGCTGAGGAAGGAAAACCCATGGTGTGGCACAACACGTATACGCCGTGTGTTACAGCAAGCGACAGCAGAGAAAAATCAGAAAAAGCCGGCAATAGCAACAGCTACAGCAAATCACCCAAGTGAAACTCCCTGCCTTGTCGCCTGAAATCTGGCTTTGTCCTTCGCTCCGTTCTCTTGGCTTCCTTAATGGCTCAGTCGGCATCAGGCAGTTGGCAGTTGGTAGCATTTATGGCAGCATTTATCGAAGCCTGGATTTCTTCCTCAGCTTTAGGCAGCTCCTGCCGGCGTTGCTAAAAATTTATTAGCCCGCTGATTTATTTGTTCAATTGCATGTCGCACGGTTGGGAAGTCACAGTACGATTTTGATGTGGGTACGTGCCATTAAAGGCAATTTTAATGTTTCCCCATCGCACAATAAGGGCTTCCAAAGAAGTTTGAAATTTAACCTTTCTTGGTAAGCGTAAACTGTCCATTTGTTTTATTTAAATAACCCTAATTGGCCCCATTCTCATAATGCTTATACAATTTCTTATAAATTTAGGACTTGTTCGTTTATAAATTTACAAATAGAAGGCAGTGAGTGTTTACTAAGCTTTTGCCTCTCAGTTTTTTCCCATGCGTAGGCTGTAATTTAAGAACACCTGCCTAGCTCGCATGGCTTTAAAAATACCTTTTCCCATGAATAATTGATATGGGAACCCTATTATTAACCCTCGAGGTCAAATAAATGAAGGGACCTGGCTTGACATAAGCTGACACTCGCCATTAGGTGGGCGGGAAAATTATTTTGCCCCACCGCAAATGGCATATGTATGCAACATTCTGCACCACCTTGTGGGCTACAAAAGCAGCTTAGTTTTATTCATAAAACTCTCAGATAGTTCAAGGCAATTCCCGAGTCATAATTTTCCTTTAATGCCCAAATGTGTAAAGCATTGCCAATAATATTCGTTCAATCACTCAACATACATTGTTGCCAGCGGATTAGTAATTTAAGTCTTTGTCATGGCAACGTGAGAGGGACGTTATAATTGGTATATTAATTATCGACATTTCGACCAGGTAATATTATCTAATGAAAGACATTAAAATTTAATTACATTTTGTTGAAAGCTTTATTGACGAACTTTGGCCTGAAGTAAAATGGCTCTTTTGTAAATATACCGTGTACTTTGTAGTCAATCGCAATTGATAGAAATGAATGTAATTTGAAACATTAAAATTTTATAATGTGATATTTTTGGTATGTCCTCTTTCTAGTTGTAGCTGAAATTTATTTCATTGTTATTGTATTTAGCAAAAAATATTTCCATTTAATTGGGAGTATTTTTTTTAATTTTCCTAAAGAGGTTTTACATTTCATGCAAATCATTACACATCAATAAATCTGTTGTGCAATCGGAAGCTAAGGCCAACTCACTCGAGCATCAATAAAACTGATTGTCATTTTAATTGTAGGAAACGACTTCCTTGAAGCCCACTTCCGAGCCACATTTGACATGCCGTTCGTGTTGTGGGCTTTGTGGCTATTGCCACTGTCCGTTTAAATCTCTTAAAACTTATTATTATTGTGAGATGATTGATGGACATTTGTAGGGCTTTCAATGCCAAAGCTTATTACGACAGTAATCTGGGTGAAACCATGATCGAATATGGCCAAGTGTTTGCGTAAGCCAGCTCTTAGATATATTGTAATCGATTATTGGGGATTAGATAGAGTTCGAACAAAGCAAGGTAATCTCTGGCACAATCGTACATTCTAAAGAAAGCATTCACATACACATTGTTCAATACCCACCCCAAAATATCTTTGCCCCTAAGACTTTCCCCCGACTCATGTTTATTTAATTCCTGACTTTGTTCTTTGGCTTTTGGCGGTGTTTGTCGATGTTTCTGCACGTGCTGGCTTTTCAGTGGCAAGGTCTAATTAAAATTCAGTAAAAGCCTCTGCCACAAAATGGCCCAAAAAAAGTTGCCCCGCAGCGCACAAAGCTAAATACATATGTAAACACATCGTCAGGTGCCAGGTGGGTCATCTTAACGAGTGTGGTGACAACACAGCACGTGTCATTGATTAGCACTGGAGTGCCGGCCAGCGTAATTCCCATTTAATATGCATGAGTCGCACGGAGGAGGACTTTTCCCGGCGGCAGTAGTTTTTCGCAATGGCGGAGTTGTTAGGCTCCATTGTGCAGTGAGTAAATAAAAATAAAATAATTAAAAGAAAAAGTTTCAAGAAAAAGTTTCAAAGAAAAGTTTCAAGAAATGTTGTCAGATTTGTGCTAGGTAAAATCATTTGTTAAATGCCTTTAATTAAGCAAATTCCTTTATTACCATTTCTTAATTAAAGTTTTATGTGATATACAATTGAATGATAAAAATAACCATTTAAAAGATAGGTATTTATTTAGTTATTAATAAATAAATAAATACATTTGTATGTGACATTAACATTACAATTATCCCACACAGTACACACATCGACTGTTTAATCACATAAATACATATCTAATATACATGTTTATAGCACCCAGCGGGCTCCCAGAAAGGGTGTGGTGGCATTCCCGCGGAGGAAGATGAGCCAGCATAGTCGTTCGGGTCAACGTCGGCAGACTGCCCAAATGCCGTCCCTTCCTCCTGCCCCAAAACCCACGCCTCCGAGGCCAACTACAAATCCACCACCACCTCCTCCGCCGAAGTCAGATGCGGAGAGAGCTCATCCTGCAGAATCCCTTGAGGTACTGAGCCCGATGCCATCGACAGTGGCTGCGCGGGACAGCCGACGCTTCTGGGACCTGAAGAAGAGGCACCTCATCCGGGTCTATTCCCTGTTCTCCCTCCTCTCGGCACTCGCGGTCGCCCAGCTGGTGACCTTGCGGCTTCTCAAGCTGGACTTCAACGTCTTGATAAGCCCCACGATTCCCGGCTCCGTGTGGCTGCTCCTGGCACTGGGAAGCCTCCTCACCTTGGCCTTTGTGCACCTGGCCAGCCTGTGTCCGTGCAACTACATCCTGGCCATTGTCATCATGGAGATGATCGTGTTCTTCGTCAATAGCCACCAGTGGCCGCGAGTGCCGACTGCTTGGATAGGCGGTGTCCTGGCCATCGTACTGCTCCTGAACCTCCTGCTCTTCGTGGTGGGCATGTGTCTGCCACTGAAGGTGCTGCCGGGCATCATATTCATGATAGTCGCCACACTATGCTGTGTAGTGATTGTCGTTTCGATCTACGTGATTGTGTATCTGAACGGCAATCGCTACATGCTGCGTTATGTGTCGATGGTCAGTCTGTTCTACGTGGGCAGCCTCGTCCTCTTCACGATCACCGTCGTCCACCAGCGGAGGTTTAACTACGTGGCCAAGACAGATCATGTCCTGCAGGCCTCCACCCTGGCCATGCTCTTCGTCTACATGATTCATGTCGTCTCCACTTTTGTGCGATTCGGACAGTTTCTGGTTGACCAAGTCTAAATTGTAATTGTGAAATGTATTGCTTTATTTTGAAAATAGCAGACATAATAACCCTTTGGTTTTTTATTAAATAAATTTATATTTTTAAAGGAAAACCAATCAACCTTTTGTGTAATGCTGCTGACAAATTTAAATAAACTGTTGGTATTGGAATGTTGTCTATTTTATATACCATTCTGCTTTGAGTGTCATGATTTTTCATATACTTAATATTATTTACACATTTTCATTTGCTGACGTGTGCAGATTTTTTGGCCGACAATATCAAACGTTTGGGCCTTTAGTTTGGGTCCGGTGTCCGGTTATCGAACTCTGATTCAGGAGCTTGTTTGCATATGCATTGTGTGTGAGTCTAAATGCTCTTAGCGACAAGTTTCTTTCTGTGGGCATTTCGTGTTTTATCTAAGCCCTTCTAGCCGATTAAACAGACAGTCGGACAAAGGGAAACTAAAAGGACCCGCGGCAGAAATGAAAGTAAAATAAAAAATTCTCGGCCCAGCCATATATTTCGGTATTTGTCCGTTTCCTTATCCCTTTGCAAAGGCATTTTTGGATTTGCCTTCGTTTGTTCACTTGAATGAATTTGAAAATACCCATACCCTCTTCTGGGCCACTCAATGTTGTAAATTTTGTTTGTGTTTAACCTATGATAATTTCATAAATTCCTTTTCCTTGAATAGCTTTCAACTCTTCGAAAATAGTTTGTAACCAGCAAGGCCAGCAGTATAATGATCCCAACAGGAGCATTTCCCCAGACGAATGAGCTCACTATTTACTCAACTAAAAGTATAATATTCAAGGGCTTTGTTCCTCTTTAGTTGTGGATGGTAAATTTGCCAAAAAGGCTTTGAGTCCTAAATATGAGTTGTTCTTTAGTTAAAGCTTAATAAGTTTAGACTAATAAAATTCTACAAACTCGTTTAAATTCAATAAACTTCCACTCATTTAAACTTTTTTAAAATAATATTTGTTGCACTTTTTAAAGCTCACTTTTTATGAAATAACAGAGGGAATAAAGTAAACTGAAAATTCTGTTTTGGCGATGCCTAACATGGCATTTTATTTTTTCACGAAAAATCCCTTTTAAATGGTTTCTATTAGTAAAAAAATGTGAATTTTTATTTGAGGAATTACGAGAAATTCACTAAAACTCTACTAAATAAAATGGCAACATTTCAACTTTTCATCAAGATAGATCGCCCAATTTGGACCACGTTTGTTAGAGCAATGATAAACTCGACATCAACATGGTCGTTATCATCATCAGAGAAATATGCTGCTTGAGTTAAAATTAATCATTCGGCTGCCATTTATCCTTTGTTTCGAGCCATTGTCCTACACATGTGACATCTGTGGAATTTCGTACATTTTATTTCAGGGGACAAGGCCATTTACTCCGCTCCATTATGCAAAGTTTTTGTGGTAGGGCCGCAGACAGATGTATCTTTGTGTCTCTGAATAACGAGAAGCGAATCAGCCGAGACATCAAATTAATTCACGAAATTGTTCATTTGTTCAGGAGGTCCTGGCCGAGATGCGTGGGGTAAGATGGATTAGGAGAATCTCCACCAATTTGTTTAACAAATGCCGGACTCAATCACTTGGCCGGTGTCCTGCAGTGCTGACGAAAGCCAATTTAAAAAGACAGATTTATAAAAGACAAAAAAATTGACAAAATTAGTATTTATTTATTTTGGTTGCTTACGCAAATTAGATTTTTTTTGCTATTATTAATCTAAATACTACCAATTAAAATACGGCTAATTGTGAATCCCAATTAGTTCTTTGCTAAACCTGTATTTTGTCCAAAATAATTTGGTTTTTTATGTTTGTTGCCCACAAAAAATCTATCCTGCAAAAATGGCAACATAACATATCAACACTGGTATTGTGTCCACTTCCCAGATCTCCTCCCAAAAGGATTTTTTTGGCCTCTGTCAACGCTGACTATTCCCCACAAGGATGCCATGAAATCAACTTGGTAATGTAATAAGCCAACGACGGAAATATTGAAGAAGAGGAGGCCCTGGAGGCGCATGCCGTAAAAAGTGAAACACGTCAATAGTTACGAGATGTCTGGCGAGGACAGAAAAAAGAAGCAAGGGTGGAATGTTTTTGTCACCCATAGTTAAAGGTCTCGGTGAAAGAAAGTTGCCAACTATTTGACAAATGTCAGTCGAGAATTCCTTTAGTCAGGCGCAGTAGAAAGATGAAAGTTGGAAATCCATTTTCCTTCGGGAACTTCAAGCCTTCAGGGAAACTTGTTCAGAAGTCTTACGTGTACTATATTTACATATATCATACTTTGAATGATTTGCATATTATTATTATCGACAAAAGAAAACTGTAGAACATTTAAAAAATATAAAATACGAAATATGCCTGATTAATTGTTCGTCCCTTTAGGCAATACAAAAATTTCTGTTCCAAACAATGTTAAGGAGTTCTCTTTAAATGGAAATTCTTCACCACCTAATTTTATTAGAATTGGAAAAATATTAGCCCTTCGAATTAAATTCGACCCTCTTGAGCAACGCAAACTTTGTTAATATATATCCAAACTTGGTTTAATCTAAATTTAGATGGCAACGAAACATCATTTTCACAGTACAATTAAAACTTTAACGATTATATGTTTGTCTTGGCAAATTGATGCGCGCCGAAACTTTTCAAATACCAAAATTCCTTGGCCTTCAAGCCTGCATTCCCCCTTCTTAATTCCTTGGGCATTCGTAGGCGAATTTCGGATTCCCAACATCAATATCAATATTGACTTCAACTTTCCGTTCTGTGCGAATGCCGAAGGCGATTTGTCTGTCTCCGTTTGGGCCATTTAATTGCGAGAACCTTAAGTCGAGTCAAGTACTCGGGGCACTCGGCATCTGGCTGGCTTTACATTTGATAAATGAGCTTAATCAGCTGTAGGCAGGCACTCAGCTGGTCTTCCACCTGTCTGTTGAGATTTGGAGGGGATTGGCGACAAGTCCCGAAACAGGGGTTGACAAATTAAAACACTCCTGCCAGCCGAGTGGCAAGTTCAGGACATTTTGTCATTTCGCTTGTTTGCTATCAGGAGGCAAAGAAAATGAAAGTCTTAAATATGGCCATTGGCAAATATGCTCATCATTGGCGACAGGTTTACCTTGTTGGGGGATAAGTTTAAGTTAAGTCGTGCTTTGAATGCGTCTTAACTTTAAGTTACTAGAGCAATTTACATCTATTCATGGGTGTGAGTAAACCATTAGCCATATGGCATAGTATCCGGCTTTATAATTTAATAAGTAAACTTGCCAACGAAAGCAAGGAAAAATAGAATCTCTTTGCATCTATTTATGGAGTGTGAGTAAACCATTAGCCATATGAAGTAGTATCCGGCTTTATAATTTAATAAGTAAACTTGCCAACAAATTCAAAAAAAAATAGAATCTTTAAAATAAAAATATGATGTGTTTAATACGTTTAAGCTTCTTAGTTTTAAATGCTAAATATATTTAATTGCATTCAATGCTTTGCAATGCAGAAAAGTCATTCATTAACCATATGGGAGTTGTTAGTCATAATAATAATATGATGGAAGTTAAACTTTAATAGGCAAACTTAGTTAAAAATTTGAATATTACATTTACTAAGCCCCCCATGAATTCCAATTAGCAAAGTTTATTTTCAAGAATCCTTGTAGTTTGCCATGCCTTTTCCCCGTTTACGAGCAATTCCGTTTTATCATTTTAACAGGCATCCCAGAATGTGTGCAACAAGTCCTGCGAACGGGCGCAGTGAACTTTGCTCCTTTGACCTTTGGGCCTTCACTGCCACTATTATGGCCAGCTTAACTATTTCTGGGGCGCTCGCCACTTCTCCCGGCTGACCAAATATAACTTAATGACTTGACATCATCTAGCTGAAATTAGTTTTAGTTGGGGCGGCACCACAAACTTGTGCAACAGCCGCTGCTTTTTCGGGGATTTGGCCACATGAAGCCCTAATTTGACAGCCCGCCAGGAAGGATAAAGTGAAATGAACTCGTCCGTGGAGATTTAATTAAGCACTGCCGGGCCGAGATTCAATGTTAATGTGTGGCATTGCGGTGCGCCGATATGTGTGCCGATCCAGATCTCTCAGCCTTATGCTCGCGCGGGGGCGACCCAGTTGACATTCGGCCAATATTTAGTTTTATGCTTTTGATACGCCATGTTGTCGGGGCTTAATGAATGGCCAGACAAGTGCCACTGCTCCTGGCACTCAGCTCTGCCGTTCTACGGCCTTTCCAGCCAATAACGGCTATTTTTACAGGTCAAAACTGGTTGGGTTGAAGGTCGAACAGTTTAAACGGAGTTACAGCCTCCATTCACTGCAAAATGTGGCTGTAAAAAGTAAGCTACCAGAAATTGGATCTAAAAACACGCCATAACGAAAAGAAATTGTGGATTCGCCGCTTATATTATTACCTTTCTTTTTGTCAGATACCCTTAAAAGGACTAGCTATGTATTTAATATTCAATTAATTCAGCTGGCTGTATGAAATTATATATAGTGACAACACAAAAGGCGTTGCGGGGGAAGGTCATTTGAAGGACGCCGCTCTGATGGCAGAATCTCATTTCTCAATTGTTTGCTCGTTGCTTTACTAGCACATGCATAACAATTAAATGAGTGCGCATTGCTGGTGTCCAAGCCCCAATTGCAAAATAATAAGCGGCGAATATATAACGAGGTGGCCCACTACATGCACAAACATATCTCCACAGGAATGAACGCCTCGTCGAAAGCCGAACACCCACCCACAAACATGTGCAGGATTCCTCGGCGGGCGGTCCATTGTGTTTAGACGTGCCACAAGTCCCCCGGCGGGTGGCAGCATATTAATTTTGTTTATTTCACTTCAATTTCGGACGGGCTGGTCCGGCTAAATACCGTTAAGAGTGTTGGTAATTGCCCCCATTTATGGCCATAACGGACGAGTGCCATAAGGGTTTTTCTTTTTGTGTTTTTTTTCCAAGGATCCGCTATTTTTCCAGACTGCCCACGGGCGTTCTCAGGATGAATATTTTCCCAATATCGAGTTTGATACACTTGCAGAGGGTATTTTAATTTCAATCAATAGTTTCCAACGCAGTGAAAGAGACCTTTTCGACCCTATTAAGTATATATGTATGTATGTATATTCTCGTTGTTTATACGCAAAGTTTGAGATATAACTTAAAGTTTCTGGATAAAAATCTTTTTAAAGTCTTCTTTCTATTGCAGGTAGTATATAAAACTGAGAGGGTCGGATCGGACTGTTACAGCATCTAGCTCTCATAAAAACAATGGACAAAATAACTAAAATTTTTTAACAACTTAGATTTATTATAATTTAAAACAATTTCAGGAATCATTTTATAAAAATCAACATTGCTTTATTACATATGGGGATAAAAATATAAATAAGGGTATGTAAACTTCGGCTAGCCGAAGTTTTATTTCTTTTTGGGTTTTTATTAAAAAGTTTTTAGTTATAGATAAATATTTTTCCAAGAATTAAGCACTGATTGCCAGACAACAAAATTCGAATTAGAAAAATTAAAGCAAATTAAACTCTGCATGCAGTTTACACTCCAAAACACAATTGTTGGTAAAAAGTCATTTGTATGCAAATAATTATAATATGTAAATTTGCTTAACACATAGGTAGTGAACTAACTACAAATTATGTACTGCTTCACGCCGGTTATTTAAAGTTCCGAAAACTACTTGCAAAGGTTTACTGACAAAGCGTCTTCTATGGTATAAAGCAATTTTAAGAATCAGAAACTACTTCACGACTTTCAATGAGCAATGACAAGGTGTCGTCTGGAACATGAATGAAAATGCTTGACGCCTGGGAATGTACGATAAAAATATTTATTTCTTTAGAATTCCACAGTTACTCGTAAGTCTCAAGGAGATTTGCTTTCGTCAAGTCAATGGCAAAGTGTATTGACTGCAGTTGAGAGAAGGCTGACGACGCGAAATGAATTTTCTGAGATTCTGCTCCTTTGCCAATCACATTACATGTCAGTCGGGGATAAGCTGATTAATTGTTAAGCATTTGAATGCCTTTAAGATGACAGTTGATTCGCCGATGACAAATCTCATAAGAGGCTGCATTATAAACATATACGAAACGTATCAAACGTCGTTACATATTTTCGTTTCGTTACACGTGACGTATGCGCAATGTGCAGCCGTCTGTTTAATAATGCGTTCGCTTAATCACACACACAGATAGAAACAAATACATATATACAGATACAGATATACAGATAGAAACAAATACAAATACACAGATTAGTGCTGTCAGCAGCACATTTAAAAACACGACAGTTTAGCTAAAAATAAACAAATAACTAACGGTAAAAAAATGTTTCGTTCATATGTAAATTGACTAGGACTTTTATTACCAGTTCATCGATGTATTTAATTTCGTAATTATATTACTTTTAATTACTTTTAAAAACTGTGCTTTGGTTAGGGCGTAACACACAGCTGATTTTGAAAATTTAAACTTTGTGTTTTTCATAATGGGAAAAAAGTCCGTTAAAATTTTTGAAAAAAATTGCATTCTGAGCAAGAGACGTTGGACATTATTCAAAAAAGTCTGATCAAAAAAAGTCAGAATTATCCAAATAAAAGACACAATGACAGCACTGACAAAAAAATGGAGAGGGGACATCGCAATGTCAGCAGCTGTCAGACTCGTTTTGAAGTTTTATATTTCATCAAATGATGCCATATGACGCATCTGGATGAGGGCTTCCCAGATCTCGCTCCACTCTCACTTTCCGCTGAGATGCAAAGATTATCAAGTTGTCAGACCCAGGGACATGCATTCTCATTGTCTGACTGCGAGTTAATCAAAAGATTAACCGAGACGTCGGCTGTTGTAAACAACTAGGGCCAAAAATTTAATTAAATACTCTCCACCGTCTGCGACCCAAAACGAAAACACAGAGTACCTTCTATGGATTGGAAAGCATTGATACTTACTACTTTGGGATACCTCTAACAATAAATCTAAGCTATAAGATATTACTCGCATTATTTAATAGACTCTGACTATTAAAATAATACTTGTTAAGAAAGAGATTAGAAAAAAACTAAACTAAAATATGTCATGGAAGAAAATATTGGATTCAAAGTAAATAATAATTTGCCAAAATAAATTAAAAATAATTTTTGTTTTTAATATTCATTCTTCTTCGACTTCCAGGATTTTAATTACATTTTCAGGCTATGAAAAAAATGCTGTGTAACTAATTAATTATTGATTGTACATAAATTTGATGATTTTTCTCTTTTGTTAGTCATAAAATACAGGTTTCCTTTATGCCTAACCATCTTGTCTCGTTAAAAACTACTGAGTATCAAAAAGAAAAACCGCCTAAAATAAATCACCAAGGACGAAAAAAAGGAGCCTGAATGAAAGGAAAAAAGCAACAAAGAGGGCGCAAACGCTGAACATTTTATCTCTCGGTCTTTGTCGTCTTCAGTTCGCTTTGCTTTGCTTTGCGCGAATTTCGCGCTTGTTAAACATTTTACTCGCTTGGCTGCAACTGTCGGCAACAATGCAATGTCCGCCTGTATCGCCACGCCCACGCCCACGCAGCCGCCCCTCCAACGATCTAGATTTGATAAGGGGCCGGGACCAGTGCATAAATTTTAACTGGTCATAACTTAGCGAAAAAAGATTAAGTCTTAAATTCACAAATCTTATTAAAGTTAACAAAATAATACAAAACAAAAAATTATTAATTTTGGACTTTAAAAATATTAAGTCATTAAATAATCAATTCAAAATACCTCCTAAATTTTTTTGTGTGAAAGTATTTTATTTATAGACATTTAACATATGTTCCTTGCTACGAGTGATTTTCCAAGTGCTATGAATTCTTTAATGCATTACGCATTTAGTGTTTAAAAATTTAAACATTATTTTATTTGTTTAGTCCCTATTCTCCCCATTCTGTTATTGGGATTTAAATTGAGTTAAAAATTTATAAAATTTTATTGTAATATACCATTAATAATTTTTCTTTAATTCAATCCCTAAACCTGTTGATTTCTTCACAGTGATAAGTTGGTTCAAGACAAAGTTTTCTTACGTCCGTTGTTGTTATTGGCTTTCCGCTGTGCTTTGTGGTGGTGTTTGGGTTATTTGTTACCGGATTATGATTAATTGCAGCTCCCAGATTCGCCCACCAGTCCACCGTCAGAGTTGGAAACCGGCGGAGCAGAAAGCCACACCATCTGTCGACGTTCCTCAGAGCGAGAGTAAGTCAACCTAATAATCAAATGTAAACAAAACGTGCAAAATTTGGCAATTGCGAGAACTGGATTTGGTGCTGCATCTGCAACTTTCCTCTAGAGAAGCGAGCGACACACGCAATCCCGGCGACCATCCTCATCGGGATGGGATGCAATGCATCTGTCATGTGTGTCCGTGTTGATGGCGTGCCAGCTCGTGTCAGGGAAAACTGGAAATGAAAAACTGCTAAATGCAGCTCGTGTTTGCACATCCTTTCGCTTTTCAGTGCACTGGACACAGGACAGCAAAGGAGCTTTGGTGGAGCAGGAGCGCTGCTCTGGAGTGGAAAATCGTGTGTAAATATTAATGAAATAAATTTAAACTCCAGCAACTTATTTTACAACGCGCATCCTAGCTCGTTTTACATGCTCTAACAGAAATACTAAGTAAAACAAACACAAGTTTTTCGAGTGTAAAATTCACCAGGAATATTTAACAGTTTTTGTTTATTTTTGCTAAACACACTAAATTTGTACTTAATGAAATTGAAAATGTTATTGTAGAACACTACAATAAAAGAATGCACCAAATTTGTTTATAGTTGTGATTATTCTTTATTTAATTTCAAAAACAGCTAACCTTTATAACATTTAAAAACAGGTATTAAATCTTATGCAGAACTCAGGAATCTCTTTGAATAATATTCACATAAGTAACCAAATTTGTTTATTGTTCCAATTATTCTTCAATTAATTTCAATTATCTTATTAAAAAGAAAGACATTTGAAATGGCAAGCCTTAAAAACAGGTCTTCATTTTATACAGAACTCAGTACAAGTAAGCACGTGTCCATGATTAGCGGCAATGGCCAAAGAAATTGGCTGTCGACCTGTGGATAAGAAAAATATTACCCAAATAAGGGGCAGCAAACAAATCGAACCACCGGACCGGCCGGGTCGAAGGCCACCTGACCGATGTCCAAACGTTTGTACACTCACTTGACTTGGGACATCGGACCTGGCCACCTTTTTTCCAGTCAATTGCCTTTTGAACAGCGGTTTCTCGTCTCATAATATATTTATATGAGAATGTGGGTGCCACCACTGCGCCTGGACGAAATGTCAAGGGGGAATTGCCAAAGAGGCGTTGCGCAGCCTGAAAAATGGCAAGGCTTTTGTGCCGATTGCCAATGCGATAAAAAAGTATATTGGAGGAGTGATTGCTACACTTTGATCTAGTGTTTCAATCGAGTACTTTCCAGCTTTTAAATTCCTTCTATTCTTGCTTAAAACCATTTTATAGGAATTAACAATTTTAAGTAGTAGCTGTTTTAATTGTAACAAAAAGGAAAGTAAAAACCAAAAAGTTATTAAGCTTCGGGTTCCTGCGGGACTTGTTTCTTTTGTTTTCGTTTTTTCATTCCAATTAATCTTTGTTTGCGGTGTGTGTTCAAAAATAAAACTGATAAGACCTCGTCTGAGGCTCGATTTACTTACCACTGTCCGCGGAAAGGACGAAAGGGCTTCTGCAGCCGCAGGATATCCATACATCATGCCACGCTTGATTTACGGCCTGCAGATGAAGTATACGCACCGATGTCCAAAGCAGCGAAACTGGAGCGCTATTGAAATATTTTGCATCCGAAATGCTTTAAAACGCAAGCTCGGTCTGAGTTAAGTGAAATTAATTACCTCTAAGGGTTAGCCTAATTTACATATTTTGGTTTATTTATTCTGAATTTTCCAATTAGCCGCAGATTGCGGCCGGGGCAGATTTCAGATCCAATCCGACGGTGCCCAGTTCCCGGCTTTGATTTGTGCCAAAAGCGCTTAAATGCTGAATCGCTGAGCAATTACAAACATGCGCCACTCTCACGGTACAAGATAAAAAAGAAAAACCAGCATTGCTGCGATAGAAGGGCAGGCGTGGAAATTCCTTTTCTATTTGCCATTCCGACGTGATCCCCGGCCGGAGAGGCGTGACTGGGAACCTATAACGGGTGGACAGAACCAGTGCTCCAATTTTCATAGGATTTACGGGGGAAAGGACCCCACAGTTGCTGGTGAATCGACGCAGGGCATTAAACAAATAGGAAAATTTGCTCGCCCCCTTGTTTAACTAACTGTGCAAATGATGGCAGCCGTTATGGAATCTCAATTAGGAAGTGTCGCTGCAACACGCTTTTCCTTTAAGATTTTCACTGCCTCTCAAAATGTAGCCTTTAATTAAGCTTCACATGCATAACTCGAAAAATGTTCAAATTCATTTTGTTCTTTTTCCTAGACTTTCGAGGTTATCCTTTCAATTTTTGTTTTGCTGCTTTGTTTTCATTGCTCGTCAACTTATTCAAATTTCTGAGAAATATCTTTATCTATTTATGCAAATATCAAGCTCAACAGTATTCAAATGATACACAATTTATGCAAAGGGGAATTAACCAGCAACTGAACTGGAGCAAACGGGTGACAAGGAAAACTGAATTGAAGCTTAAACCTTTAAGCAGGAAATTCCTGAAATACAATAATATATTTCTCAGGACTAACTAAAGCAGAAATAATTATTCGTAAAATTATCTTAGCTTTAAAGCTTATACAAAAAAGAAAACAATACAGTTCAGATAAAAGTGAATCAATTGGTAATCTGTAAGTCGATACATTTCATGGTATTTAGTTAACATATGTAAATAATTCTTAAATGTTTTTATTTCGTTTCAGCGAGCAGAGTAATTTTGAGAATTTCATTTGATATAGCATTGGTTTGTATTTTATGAAATCAAATCAGTTTCACTTTCACATCCCTGCAGCCAAACCGGCGTATTAAGTTCTTTTTTCGGCCTAAATAGACACATTTTCAACCTTCTGCCACTCATACTCCATTATTTTGGTTGTTCCTCGCGTTGGCATTTCTCAATTTCATAAGCAAATATACTTGTACAATTTAGTCTTCATTAACAAGCTCCAAAAATGTTTACATCAAAGAAATCAAAGAATCCCGTGATTTTTTGTTTTTATTTTTGAGCTTCCCGTTTCGCTTCTCGTATTTTGCATTTAAATGTCGACAACCATGACGTCAATAGCAGTTTGTATTTTTGCCTTAGTGTTGCTATTATTTGATAAAATTGTTTCACTCATTCCTTTGTTTGCATACAGACACTTGACGGTCGAGAAGCCAAAAATAATGGCTGTTATTCTACTGAGCCAAATATAAATCCCCCTTTTGCCAGACCCTGTTGAAATCTAAAGCAATGTCAGCTTTTATTTTTAGTCCGGCTCCAGATTGAATTCCCTTTAACCACAATCTGATTTACGACAGCTTTTGTGCGGGACGAGCATTTTAAATATGACAGTTCAAATGTCGTTGTCAACTGCTCGACTAATTAAAATGCAAGCTTTCGCCCCAAGTTTGGCCATGTGAGAAGTGCTTTCGGGACAAGTGAAGCCTTAATTAACTGCCGATTTGGGTTTTATGGCCAGTGACTTTGACCAAGTTTTGTTACTCGCCACTAAAAGTTGGCCAAAGTGCCCCTGGTTGTTGCTCAGCGGTCATTTGTCTTCGGTATTTTCTGGCTTCTCTGACTGTCAGCCGTATCAAAGGCAGGAACTTGTCCGAAAAGAAAAAGGGATCATTTGGGCCCATTCAGCTAGACATTGACCAGTCCATTTGGCCATGTCAGTTTATCTGTGTTTGGCCCATCGATCTGGCCATTACATTTGAAGTGTTATGGCCTAGACATCAGCACGTAACATGGGTTTCTTTCGCCCAACTTGGGCTATCTGTTTGCAATGGTGTGGAAGGAAACCGGAAAAAAGATGCTGAGTAAATTCAATTAAAGTGTGTGCCTAGGAAAGTTCAATTATCATGTTTAAAGAGAATTTTAGTTTCAACATGTGTATTTTTTGCCAGTTTCACTGTGCCCACTGTGCTTGTCCGCTCGTCCTGTTTTGGCTAATTAAATTTGCAAAAGCTTCGGTTCGGACAAGAGTATCCTTTTAGTTTTTAGAGTCCTGGCCGTTCTCAATGACCTCTTGGCCTCTCTACTAATTAGTCTACGAAATGTTTGTTATTTTAAGCTGCTCAGCCAACTGACCTCAGTGTATATATTAAGAAGGGTCTTACGGAGAATTTATTTGCCTTTCGTGTTTGTAAGAGCAACAAGTGCCATTTCAACCTGAGAAATTCAGCCAAAGGCGATGAGAAAACCAGACTTTTGTTGGAATTAAGGGGTGACCGTGGAAAAACCTTCGGGGCATTTAATACTTTCACGCTTCTCTTTTTTAACTATTTTCCTTGGCATTATTTTTTTGAATTCCCAAGAAGGAAACTGCGAAAGTGGAGCTCGAGGAAAACGTTAATGAAAGCCACCTGAAATTCTAATTATGCAGACGGGATGCCCAGTTAAGTCCTTAATAGTTTACTATCTCCTTATTCCTCGGAAGGCGGGACTGCATAAATTTTCCATTTTAGTTCATAATCAATTTGCGTAAGCACCCAGGGGAAGCAGTTATGGGACGTGACACTTTTTCATCGCCGATGCAATTTCATAAGGATTTTACTCCTTTATTGGCCGCTTTGTTCCGCATTACAACCGAATTGCTCGGTTAGCAATTCCACTTGTCATGTGCGGAAATTATTTCATTTAATTAATGCCTTTTATGAAATTTCACAAGCTGGCGACACATTTCCGGAGCTGAAAACTGCACCCACATTTGAGCCACATACAATTCCGATTCGGATCGTTTGGCCTTTTTTATGATCCTATCAAAAGGCACGCAATTAAGCCGCTTATGTGGCAGCCTCAAAAAAGCGGGGGAAAACACAAACAAGGAAAAAACAAGAACAGCATATGAATTTCAAAGTGGAAGTGGGCGGCTCTCGGTTCTCGGCCTGCTAAGCTCGCAATTTGTCAAATTAAGTTTACGACTCTGTCGCGGCACAAAGCATTCCATTTCAATCACACAAAAACGCAAATTGCGTGTCGAACAAAACGAGACTGGGCTCAACACTTAAACTCTTTCCCGCCTTTTAACCAGAACTTGTGCCGGCGAAAGCAGTTAAAACGCTTAATTTATGCCCGTCGGGAGTCAAATGCGCCCCTTTCCGAGGAACCTCGTAAAATATCAGACAGCTTTCAGCAGGCACAAATTGAATTATGCCGACTTTGCCAACGATTTGACGGTGTGTCGTCTGGCTGAGAAGGTTGAAAAGGAAATTGGAAGGATGAAGTGGAAATATTGGTAAGAATGCTGCACTGGTAAAAACGTGTAATAAGTTACAAAAAAAGCTGTAATGCACAAATAGATTAAATGACTTGAGGGTAAAAACAAGAGAGAACGCTATAGTCGAGTGCCTCGACTATTAGATACCCGTTACTCAGCTAAACAACTTAATATAAATATGCAATTGCAACTGTGTACAATGTAAATACATACTTGATTTGATTTGCATAGTTCTTGGGATATAGTTCGGTATTGACAAATGAAAACCATCGCAATTTCCTTTAATATAAATCCTTATCGAGAATTAACGTTGACTCTGTTGAGCACCTTGGCCAGCTGTTCCAAAGTCACCCGTTAGATGGCGCCATGAAAGGCGGAAATGTAGGCGCTAGCCAGGCTTAAGCGTTTAATGGGTTTTTGGGCGTCAGAGTGGGCGTGGCAAACTTTTATTAGGCCAATCGATAGGTATTGACGAAACAAATACATATCAATTAAAATTTTCATAATAGCATCAAAACTGTGGCCACAGCTTGTGGCTTGTGGGCGTCAGAGGGGGCGTGGCACCATTTTGAAATAAACTTGCGCTGCGTAGGAACTCCTAAGATCTACATGCAAAATGCCAATCTTCTAGCTTTTATAGTTTCCTTGATCTCAGCGTTCATACGGACAGACAGACGGACAGACGGACATGGCTAGATCGACTGGGCTAGTGATCCTGAACAAGAATATATATACTTTATAGGTTCGGAAACGCTTCCTTCTACCTGTTACATACTTTTGCACGAATACAATATACCCTTTTACTTTACGAGTAACGGGTATAATTACACCAAAAATGTACATTAATAAAAGTAAAATTTCCTAAAAGATTGCTCAATCCGAATATTACCTCAAAAATGGTGTGCATGCTAGCTTTCAGAAAAAGTTGACTCCCAAGTTGTAACATAGTGTAATACATCCAAGTTCTTAACAATCAATTTAAGTATGTTTCTTAAACAAAAGTGGGTTCTAGTTGGAAAGAGAAAGTTAAGATTAAGTCAAATTGTTCGGTAACAAAAATGCGCTTTATCAATGGGATGCTAATATTTAAAACGACCAATCTTGTAAGGGTTGTTTTAAAATACTCCAAGATAAACTTTACTTCTCCCTAGAACATAGTAGTAGTTTTCGGTTAGATAAACTACAACATTATATAGAGAAAGTAAATGTTTTAAAAATAGAAAATTAACTCAATGTAAAAACTTATATTGTCAGTCCTAAACAATTTAACTCATTTGCCAAAAGCTTTATAATACATTTCTATTTAATTTCTCAAAGCGATATCTCCTCATAATTCCACTATTCCAGAGTTTTCTATCCAACTGCATTTTCTCTGTGTAAATGGGAAAAAAGCGGACTGTCCTTGCCTGGTTTGGTCCCACAGCCCAACGGCTTCCTCTTCATATTTTTACGGCTTTCATGACTGCTCCCGTCGCCAGGAGCCTTTGTTGGCTACGTTGAGGTTTGCTTTGCTGAGGTCACAGCCCGGTTGGGATTGAAAAAATATTCAGTCGCAAAAGTTGGCAAAGTTTCTAACATTTATTAAAATTTGGGAACAGGGAAACATTTTAGCAGACCTGAAACGAGAAAATTGAATGGTAGCTAGGAAGGCTTTTTATTAAAAGGCAATTGTCCATAGCCTTGAGCAAAATTGATGCAACACTTGTTGAAAATGCCCTCAACGCTCTATTAAACTTGGGAAAACACTCCTCGAACGTGAGGCAATCTCAGGTGCTTTGTCAATTATTTTGCTGGCCAAGTATGTTTGCTTGTTTTTGGTTTGTCACGTTTGCAGCGTAAATTTGCATACCCATGTAAACGAATCTGGGTCGTCCCATCTGTGCGGAATACTACTAATCCTGCCCCAAATGCCGGTCTCACACACTCAGTTTGAGGTTCACCTAATTGCCTTTTTGGCCAAATGGCTTAGGCCAAAGTTGTTGATGACGCAGGTGGAGGTCCTGGCTCCGGAAAGAGCAATGTTAATGGGAAAGACGCCGAGTTTACACGACGCCAGCATAAATACTCCCCTTCGCCGGCAACTTAAATGGGCACCGAACATTAACGACAAAGTTGCGCCAAAGTTACAAAACTCTCTACCGTAAAAAGCTGTAAAACACGTCGAGTCCCCAGTGAAAATTGGTCCTCCCAACGGCTGCCTATTTAAATAAAATGTAAAACACGATGTCCTGACAACACAATTTCTCCTGGCTTGCAAACATTCCAGCTCAATCCCAACACACCGCAGTTATAGATGAAATATGCAAAGTTTTGTGCCAGCAATCATCAGTCAACCATTGACTAAAAGAGGAATGCTGAATATTGCATTTCTAGTTTCGATTTCGATCAAATTATTTTTCACATTTACCTAAAACCTTTCATCAAAGTTGTTCCCAAGCGAAAATTGTGGGTGAAAACCAAATCAAATATTTAAGGTAAAGGATTTCAATTTAACTGAGTGACACCCGCAAAAATTGCATGCAGTTTTCTATTAAGTTTTTGTCAATTTTCGTTGGAAATTTTTGGTTGTATTCGATTTCTAATTAATGTTAAAGTCAAATTCATGTTTCCATTCCGTCCTTGATAAAATCGGTAGAAGCAAAGTTTAAATCTACCCTCTTCTATTTAAGTAATATATCTCTTATATGGCCTGCAAATTTGCTTTTTTTTAGTAAAAGAAGTCGATTTTCTTGCGACAATAAAAATGTTATCCTTTTTAAAGATATCCGTACAACTTTTAAATTGTTTTTACATTGGTTGTTAACCTAATAATTTTCACGGTTAATCAGATTTTGAAAAACCCATTTTATATAATTGTGTCTTTTAAAAATACAAATAATTATATAACAAAATCAAGAATTAATTACAAGGCCAAAACTGTAATCTTTAAATCACATTTTCTTTGTTCAATCAGAACCCATTGCCTTAATTGTTGGACATTCTCCGAAAAAGTTTTAGCCACACTCCGTTTATCGCAACTGCCATGCATGTTTTGTGTGTGTGGAAGCTCTGTTCCATTTAAAAAGTTGTCCAAACTTGGTCTGCCTTTGGGCTCATCTTACCCCAATCACATTGTGATGGCGATTAGCTACCATCATAAACAACCTCAAAATTGTCCAACGCAATGACAGAGAAACAACAAACGAACGAAACTTCCGCACTCACTTAAGCCATGTCATTTCAATTATTTTAGCAACTTTATGATCAACATGAACCATAAAAACGCGTAAGCCGAGAATAAAAATTTAAGTTGCGGCACAAATAAATCCCGAAAAGAGAAGCATTAAACTGAGATGTGAGGATGAAGGAATTCACTAAATAAGTAAACTTAATTTGCCAAATACGTAAAAACATTTGAACCAGGGCGCATTAAAATCTTGACGGCCAGCTCTCTGGAAAATGGCAATTGTTGTTATAAATATTAAATCAACATTATACGCGGCTCATAAATTTGCCAAACGGGAGGGAATAATAAAAAAGTAAAGAGAAATAAAAATCAACCGCAAGTCCGTCTCGCGCATTCTGTGGGCGCAGATTTATTTGGCAGCCAACATGACGTATACGCCACGTGAACAGCCAGCTTGGCGGCCCTCACTCAATGCCCATCCCCTGTCCAGTCTTTTTTCACTTTAAGAGTCGCACACATTGAGTCTCTTTTAATTTGCCAAACGGCGCACTTTGACTTTATTTTCCTCGCCTCCTTGTGGCATGTTCTATATTAAAACAATATTCACACAGCATTTCGAGGGGGCAGTTCGGGGGCTGGACATTCGGGCATGCATGTAAATAATAAATATAAAGGCCAAGTGCACAGGCAGCAAAAAGAGATGCTGCAGCATGTGCTAGAATGCGTTTAATTACCAGCGTTTAAAGCGACTGTCCTTGTGTTCGGCATATGGCTCACGTTGACCCTGGAAAGTGGACATTGAACGTGACCTGTCCAGAGCATGGCTCACCTGCGTACATAAGACGGTAAGAGGATTTTGCTGAAAGGACTCTGGAAGTAAAATATGTGTACATACATATAACTAGATCAGCACATTTTAGCCTTTTGTTATCCACTTGTGGTTTATTTGACAAATTAACATGCAGCGATTTCAGAGTTTTAATTTATTTGTTTTGCTTTATTTTAAAGGGGAACATATAAAGATAAATTTTAAAAATAAGTAGTACTTACAAAAAAGTGATAAAAGGTAAAGGGCTACACCCATTTGAGAGCAACAAAGTCAAACCTTACTACAAAATAATCAGAAACAAGCCCATGAATAAGCACCACTAACATCATTAGTACAATTTAAATAACAACTTTAGCTATGCTTATTTAGCTAATTAATGAATCGTTGCGCGTTGATGTACTTTTAAAATTAAACAAATAAAAAACATTTGCATGGCCGAGTAAATGTTAGCAAATTAGTTAAGTCGCAAAAAAAAGTTGTCAAGTGCAGTTAAATAATTGTACTGCAGAGTCACCAAATGTTTTTGCGCATGCAAATAAAATAATTCGTATTAAAATTCTCGTAGAGTAACATTGTAAATGTTTACCTAGCAGAATCCAGTTAACCAATCATTTTTGGTTTCTGGCTGCTAATAAACATAGTATAAAAAGTTGGGAAATGGCTTTTTAATAGCCTTGCAAATATAAAACAGATTTTGCCTGACATTCAGTCGTAAAATTAAATAATACATTTTAATACGTTTTGATGTGACAACGACTTGTTGGCGCCTGGAAAAATTTGGAAAGTTTTTCTACACATTTGTTTACGCCGTCTGAGCCCAAAACTCATAAATATTTATGGATCCCAATTCGAATTAGAGACCTACGGAAAGATAACATTTGACTGAGCTTATCATGTGACATTATTGTTATTGTTATCTTGTTTATTATGAATAAATATTCGGAATCATTCCCATCTGCTTATTAATTTGCATTTGAAATTTTCCGATCCCATTCTACGACAAGAAGTCCAATATGCTGCTTTCATTTCCTATGAAATTTCTTCCATTCAAATGAACTGTAACAGTAGGCGTGTTATATTGTTTAGACGTCTGCAGAGGTGTAGGTATCCTGGGTGTTTGGGGATGAGATTCGGGGGGAGCTCCCAAGATGGAGATAATGGACTTAGACATAACAATGCCGAGCCCTGCCAGCCTCGTCCTTGAAACTTTTTTGCATGGCAAATTAGAAAACAAACTGAGTTTATTATTTTGATTAAACTTCTCACACAGCGCCAGGCTCTGTGTGGTCTTGAATGATGATAAGGCAGGATTTTCACTGTAATTTCATTTTAAAGTCAACATTTATTTTGTGGGGAAAACATTTTGAAGATAAGAAAAGCAAACATTAGTTTAAAATGCTTAGAAGACAAAATATTAGTTGATTTTGAGTGAGCTCTTAATATTTAAGGAGTGAAATTTTCTTTTAAACATACTGCGAGCTTCAATTAATATTAAAATGTACATGGTTTAAGAAAGTAGTAAAAACAACTCTTTAAAGTTTAAATTCAATTTTAGTTTTCCTAGACGGGCTGAGATACAGGCAGTACTGCCAAGTACACTCAATGCTTGCCAAGAATGCCACCCGCTGGCCAAGGATAAGCAAGTTTTGCAAGTTGAATGTCCTTTTTGTCATTCCTCATTCGACTTGGCGAGTCCCTAAAGGCGCTGTTAGCCACCGCAAACATGCGGCTACATTTTTCAGCACTCCGGTGCCCAAGACCCTGTGCCACTCCAGAAAGCCCAACGGCGAAACCACACTGCCACATTGTCAGAGGCAGGAAAAATGTCCTCAGGCGATAGACACACTGAAAAAAATGGTTATTTTATGCAACTGTTGGAATTTCTTAAATAAATAGGTTAATAAAATAATAAAGCTAACTTGTAAAAATTTAAATAATTCCTACTCCCAACTTAAAACAAACCTTCAAATAAGCCATATTCTATTCTTGGATATTAGTTTGTACCTTAAAGTGTCACTATGAATATACAAAAAAATGTAATAACCGAAAACTGAAATATAAAAATAAATTTGAAATCAAAATAAATTTAAAATCAAATAATTATCTTAAGAGAGTTCAAAAATTGTAATTTAATTTTGAAATGAAGTTTATTAATGGCTTGCAAAGAAATCAACACATCAGCAGTATTCTTGTATTTTAAGTTTAAAGTTACTGCAATTAATGACACATTTTTTTTGGAGTGCATAGTTTGCTAGGGGATGACCGTCATTAATCTCCGTGCCATCCGATTGTCGTTGTGGTGTCGTGCCACAGGTGCAGCGTTAGTTTCCATCATTTCCCGCCGCATCGCCTACAAATTCGAGGGTGGAAGTGGCAGCGGAACCACGCAGGATGCCACGGCCAGTCAAAGGACCTTTTTTAAATTGGTAGGCAGCAATTAGGCCAATGTTCCGCCGGCCAACGGGCAGTATGTAGATTTCCCATCTCGACTGCGGAATGGAGCCAGTGAATTAGTTTTTGACATCTCAGAATCGAAGGGTGCGTCAGCACTTAGTAAAAATTGGTTTTCCAGCTGTTGCGCTGTGTTTGCTGCAGTCGGTCCTGCGAGTTCTGCGTCACAAATCCTTTGACGACATTTCCAACTTGCCTCTCGATCCATGTCGAGAAGTAGGCGGGGTGCTGAGAGGAACTTTCATGGCAAGTGGTTACTGGGCGGCTATGCAAACAGAATGCAATTTGATGGCAGGACTAGCGTGTACGACCACCATTGCTCAGACGAAAACACCCATACGCCCACACTATAAACATACTTATAAAAGTTACAAACTGAAGGAAGTAAAGCCAGCCAGCGCATTTCCTTTTTGGAAACTTTGCAGACTTTGCCCCAAACAATATATCTGCTGCGGTGCTGCCGGCAGGATTTATATATATTCCGGCTGTTGGCTTTGGCTTAGTGGAAATTGCTGCAATAAAATAGTCCTTCCCCTAATTCCACTTAACAATGATGTGAGCCTGCAATGGACCGGTCCCGACTCTACATGCCCCGAGTTGAGTGCTAGGAAGCCATCCATATGCAGTTTGTTA
This sequence comes from Drosophila rhopaloa, assembly GCF_018152115.1. NCBI lineage: Eukaryota > Metazoa > Arthropoda > Insecta > Diptera > Drosophilidae > Drosophila > Drosophila rhopaloa. The sequence continues at coordinate 11,595,180 of NW_025335059.1, read as the reverse complement.
TCCAGGTAGGAAAGGCTATAAAATGAATTCTTATTGCTCTTGTGTCGGCTTTGAAGCTCTTTAAGTTGTATAAGTCTCAAACTATTACCGCAGTACTTTTAGCTTTATTTACGGAAGAGAGAATGTCAATTTAAATGTAAATCCATTGGGCTTTTCCTAATTTTGTAAGAAGGCGAACAAGGAATTAAAGTCAAAAGTTGCGAGAGTTAGTCACCGATTGCAAGCAAGTGCAAATTTAATCAATTTTCGCCCCCAATTTTTCTTTTTTTTCTGCGTATCTTCTAAAGTCTAGACCTATTTCCCTTTTGCATGGAAAATACTCGCAGATAAACCTGTTTAGTGTTGTAAATCCTCTATTTTCAGCTGGAAAACTCACAATAATCTCTTTCCCCTAGTGAAAGCTGTAAACTATCAATATGCGCATTCTTGCTGTTTGCATGGTGTTGGAACGTGTTGGAGAATCACACTTGATTGCAGAGAATCTCATGTTCCCATTGTTTGCCGAAAACCTTCTTGCAAACAACGACTCCTCTTCTTTCTTATCCCAGCACACATGGCGTATACGTAATGCATTCGGTGTACTGAACTTACGCTTTACTATATGCAAACGCTTGGACGCACATTTTTGTCCCTATGCTCGGAAGGCAAACATAAAAATGGAATTCAAAACAGCTGAGGGTAAAAATTGTGGAACGTGCGCAAAAAGTGCAAAGCAATGATATAGAACCTGACACACTCACACATGCGGAGCAACCACTTCCGCTGACAGGAAATGAAAGTCTCCGTGCGTGTGAATCATTGTTTGTTTGTGTAGAGGGGCAGCGGCTTTTGTGCCTAAGTGTGAGTGTGAGTGTGAGCGCCATTGTGAGACTGTGTAACTTACGTGCGTTGCCAAATGGTTTATGAAGTGGGTGACTTGGGTTGGGCTTGATTCGTTTTTTCACTTCTGTTGTCTTTCTGTTCTGTTGCCCTGATACGGCTTATGGCAAATTTCAGTTTAGTCAAGCGTAAGGTATGAGCAAATTCCAAATAAAAAGGGGTGAAAATGGTACGCTTTTCACTCTGCCTAAACAAACTATGTTAAAGTCATCTCTGGCATTGAATTTCTGAGGTTGCTGGAAAAACAATGCTCGGAAATCCCCAATTCTGGGCAGATATTAATGACATTTGCCAGCCGTGGCATAATTGGGCATCAGCGATAATGACACCTCCCCTTCATTAATCTCCCGTGCCACAACTCCTGGCGAATGTGGTTGCCCCGACCAATTAGTCTGTTTGATGTGGCCCCACGTCCCAGGCACTACTCGCACTTTCATGTCTGTCTCGATTTCCATTTGGCCTAACTACTTTTTCTGAGCAGCCCAGTTAGTCTGGGATGAAAATGGCAAATACTGGGAAAAATATGTTTACTTCATTGGTCAATTAATTAATTGTTAACCAAAAAAGTTTCAAGGAAGTAGCCAAAATTAATTATTTTGATACTTGATTATAGATTATTTTTCAAAAATTTTATGAACTTTTTATTTTTAATTTTAAATTAAAATAAATAATTAATATGTTCATAAACGACCTTTATTTCTTTCAATGTTTTCCTGCTTTGAGCCTTATTAATATCTTTATGGTAATGGCCATTCCATCGAATTCGAAAGCCAAACAGCTGTCAATAAAAGGTCTCATAAACACACATTCTACATACATATGTGTTAAATGTATTTATAAGGCTAACAAAAAATTCAATCAATTAATTTAATTGATTTTTTCTGTGGGACGATTGCTACGTTTGACATTTTGCAAAAAAAAAATGTGGTATTGATTTCTTTTAGCAGAATTTCTGGAGTGCCACTCAGTAAAGGTCAAATACCTTTTACTAATTTGCCAATATTCCAAATGAGATGGAATAATTGAGCACAGCACTGTTCAAAGTCGAGACACTCGGGCTCGGTATTCTTCCAGGATATTTCATTAAATTAGTCGCTGCTCCTTGGGCAAAATCTTTGATGCCAGACTGCTTCAAAGCGAAAATCATTATAGCCTGCTGCTTAGCTTGGAAATTAGTGCCGGGCAACAAAGCTTCAATTCCCTGACCATTCGACTGTCTATTTTATCTGGTAATTACTGGACAATGGCAGGAAGGAAAAGAGAACACCGCAAAAGGTCTTTATGTAATTACATTCGCGGGAACTCGAATCGAGAACTTTCCACTCATTAATTGCCAGCAAAGGGCGTTAAAGAGATTGTTACCCTTTAATGTGGTCCATCGTCCATTAAAGTCTTGAACACACAATAAAACAGTTAGAGAAGGGTTTTGGGAAACTAGAATTAATATTCAGATAAATGAACTTGGTTCAACTTTCGGTTGGGCGTCATATGGTCATAGAACAAGGGTGAAGCAAAAAAGAATGCAAAAGTTGAGTACTTCTTATGTTGTAAGCACTTTGCACTTTTCTATTAAAAATCCCTGTGGAAAACTCCTTTTTAAATAATAAATTGTTCAAAGGAAATTAACATATGGACATATAAATTATAATTTGAAATTAGTCTGAAGGTCTGTTATTCACAGCCCACCACTTTCGTTGTATAGGTAACCCCTTCAAATTTTAAGAGATGCAGAATATCTGCTGTGGTGTTCCTTTGCTCAACTGAGTTGCCCGTGGGGCTTAGTTCTCCAACAAGATGTCTCTAATGGCCAACTCGACAGCTTAAAGCGAGCAGAGTTGGCGGTGGGTATTCTCGGTCATTTGGCCAATCGACGATACCACTAGACCATCAATCAAACGCATCCGGATGACAAATTCCCGTGAAGGGGTCAGATGTGCTGAGGGTGTGTGTTCCTGGCAAATTATGCACGAAAGCCGCAGGACGACGAAGGACATTCCCAGAAGGACGGTTTGTTTGCCTGCCATTGTTGGCCAACACAAACACAACTCACACACGGACACACACCCATGCAAGCGTAAATGCCGCATAGCCGGAAATGGAACGTCGGACATTTTGTTAGTGAACAGTGGGCAGTCAACCCTTGCCAATCGACATGAGAAATGCAGATACTGGTAGAACGCAATTGTCATGCTAATCTCGACAGTGGGATAAAATCCGTGCTGAGAATTTAATTGTTATGCCGAGTGATTGTTTGAGCAAGCATGGGCGAGTAAATTGAGATTTGATGACTTGGTGAAAAGCTTTACGGAAGGTTAAAGGTTAATCACAATCGGTCACAACAAAAAACAAAAACAATAAGCTTTTCACGCATTAAAAACTGTTGATTGTAACATACTTATTTACTTGTTACAACTTCTGCCCACATGGATACAAAACTCTGAAAGCAAAGGCCTTGACTGCTGCTTTAAAGTTACTTAGCTGGGCTTAGCAATTCCTCCTACCACCAATCATCGATCGAAATGAAGATAACATGGCAATGGAAAATTTTACGCTAGACAACATAATCGAAGTCATTAATTTGCCAACTTGGCTGATGGCTGCAAAGTTTCCCCAAAATTGTTGGCCAAGTTGGCCATGGCAACGCAAAAGACCAGATACTAGTATACATTGTATGTATTTGCCCGAAATACGTGAACCAAAGAATGTTCCCTGCTACTCAGACCTCACAGAAAACTTATCCAATTGGTCGTGAAGAAAAACAGAGACCCTTAATTTTCTGGAGCACCAAAAAGTCTATCCTTCCTCCTCGTCCATGATGACGGGGGAACTGCGCTCGGCGGCCTCGTAGGCATGCATCTTGACCAGCATCATGGTGAAGATCTCCATGGGCAGGGTGCTCTGCAGCACCTGGAGCAGTTTTCCCGGCTGGCTGCAGACGAGGATCGCGTTGATCAGGTGGTCCACCCCGCCCTCGATGTCGCCGTTCGTGATCAGGCCCTCGCCCTTGTGGATCTGGGTCATGAAGTACATCTCGATGTCCTTGTCGCTCATATTAGCCGAACCTGAGGACCTCAAGGATGCGAAGTTTCGTTTGTTGCGCCGCTCGTGCAACTTCCTCTTGAATTCGGGATCGCTGCGACGCTTTTTGTCGAAGTACACGCAATAGCCCATGAACATCATTCCCGAAAGGGCCGCCAAAACCTTGAAAGTGCCCCCAAATCCAATCATTTTCGAATTTTATTCGTCTGTTTTTGGGCTGTTCAAAATTTCTGATGTTTGCGTCTAAACGACAAGTTTATACCTTCTGTGTACAACAAGTTGTGTTCTCTATGAGACGTTTGAATATGGATTGATAGATAACACCACACTGCCTTGAATGAAGTTAGAAACCGACATTAAATGTGATCAATTTAAAGTGAAAACAAAGCTGTCGATAAAGGTACAACTTTATTTCTAATGTGCTTCCCCAATAAATTTAAATTGATGCTCATAAAATGTATTAATTTAAGCTAATAGCATCCCCATTAAAATGGCAAGCTAACAATTTGAATGGGACTGCTGTCTCAATTACTTACGAATTTATCAATTTGTAAAACGACTTTTGTTCATTAACATAGACACCACTGAAATATTTTAAACAAATGCACATCCAAATTCCTTTCAAACCAAACGGCAACATTTTACATGTTTGTGCATTCTTAAATATTAATTGCAAACTTAGTTCAACAGCCATTGATAAATATGGAACTGACCATTTAAGAGATGGGTTATTCTGCCAATTACTTCCCTCTTTTACATTTTATTTGCCCACTCGCAGTTCGCAGGTAAACATTTTGTATTCCAAAAAAAAAATAAATAAATAAAATGCCAATCCTTTTGGTGGAATAAGAAACGAATGCTCTGACAGAAACATGGCCGTGACAGTTAAATTTACGGGACTCCGCTTAATTTTGGTAATGCAGATGACCTTTTACCTTTTGGACAGCTCTTTATTAAGGCAATACTATTGAGCTCTTTGAATGAAACATGCATGCAAATTGAGAAGCCATTTAATTCGATATGATACTTACCTAATTTGGTGCCAGACCACTCTTACTTGCTCTGGCAATTTGCGGTGTGACCCCAGGCTTAACCTCAGTCTGTTGCCTGGGTAACGCCGCACCATATGTATATGTCTGTGTACTAGAACCCAACATATGTACCATAGATGGTAATAGAATCTTTTCAGCTGATTTTTGGTTTGCCTTTTCATTCCTTAAAGGCTTTTTGCGGCTGTCATGACAATGGAAAAGGAGACTGACAAGTGGGGCAACTGCGTAACAAACATCAACTTATTATGCAAATTGTTATTCTCCGACTGAGGCTGGAAACTCCTCGAACCCATCAAATCCTATTACCTCGAATAAAAAACGCCTTGTGGGCCACTCGCCATCTCGTCCATCGATTTCATTGTGGCTTCTTTGCAACAAGCAATTTAACGCATTAGCGCTGCTTTTTCTCCAACTGCCAAAACCAGGCAATAAAAATGTAGCGCTTGGATTTTGGTTTTGGTTTGGGTTCTGGTTTGGGTTTCGGTTTCTATCCAGTTTGCATGGAAAATACGCGAATGTGGTGCACTGAAAATGTTTGTGATTCAATTAGATAGTTTAATGTTCCCCAAGTGGTTTCTGATGGGGTTAAATTTCGTTTTCGGTTTCGTTCTCGGCTTGCAATTCAATTACATTCTGTAATCGCTTACCATTAAGCAAATATCTGCCTTTTTTTAAGCAGGAGTCTGTTTGCTTCTGTGTTGAATAAAGGCGGCATCCCTTTAACTATTGAAAAGGAGCTGAATTGAAGAAGATATAGATATGATTGGCGAGCATTTGAAAGGATTCGCTTTTTGAGCGAATTTTCTTTCACCCATAGCCACCCAGCTTTTGGCAATGGCTGAGTAATAAGTACACCCACGATAGTATGAACTCGTGCATGGCCAACTTGGTTGAATGGAATTGGACTCCCAGCTTTGCATAAATAATGCGATTGCGAGCATAATAGAATGCAAATTCCCTTTTAGGACTCGTCTAATGATATTACCAGCACATTTTCCCAAGCAAATTAGTATTTGTTCAAGCAAATTAATCCCAAATTAATGTTAATTTTCAGTTAGAATATTAAGTAACCCCTTAAGCTAAAGAGAAATGACTTGTGGTCATAAATATTACAGTTGCCACCAATTATAGACAGTAATTCGGATTACTTACCACAATTTTGAGGTACAATAAACTGCATCTGATTATTTAGCCGCATGAAAGTGTCGCCTAGTCCATTTTATTTAAATCAACCACACATTGATGTTGCAATTTCCCAAAAGATTTTCCACATTTATTTACAGATGTCATAGACAAAAACCAAAACCAATAACATGAATTGTTTTTCTATTAATAAAGTGAGCTTTAAACAGCTTAGAAATATACATTTTATTACTCGTTTAATTGATTTAATCAAACGAATAGCACAAATATATACACAGATATATTTATCGGATATACACAGAATGTATTTACAAACTTGGCTTAGCCTAGATGTTTACAACAGTTAAAACTTACAGCTCTTCGATGGTTAAAGTGTCAATACATCCTTTTATATATCGTATATACATACAAATTCTATTTATTGGAAATTTATTTTTTCTTGCTGAAGCATTTTCTTTTGACAACCGGAAATTCGACTTTGCATTAGGGTGGTTCGATTCGCATGGACTCAAGTAAATTAAAGAGGAAAAAAAAATTAAAACATAAATGGTTATAAATGATTAACTAAATGCCTATAACAAGGTTTAGTACAAAATTGCTTATCTACTTATTCCAGAAAATTAATTCAGTAAAACCCTTTGTTACTGATAACATTTAAGACCAAGAAGAGCTAACATTTTTGAAATGTATTTCTCAAATGATACGTAATTTTATTAATGTTATAGGGTTTTTTGAATAATAAATTATTTTCTGTTTTCTGTGCCAAAAATCGACCCACCCTGCTCTGCATGCGTTTTTCTTCGTTTTGCGGGAGTGGGTGTATGTACAGAATAGAGTAAGCAATGGCAAATTGCATTTCCCCCGCAGCGAAACGAAGAGCCAGAGCGAGGATTCACAATCCGTTCGAGTGGCAGGACAAATCGGGCCAGCATCACAGTTGTTTGGGTGTGTGCTCCACTGGATTATTGTCCTCGTCGCAGGAGATGTATTTGATTTTCACGCGCTGCCGCTCGCCGACACTGTTGTTGATCGAAAGGCAGAGCGGCGAACTGTTCCCGTCCGCCGGCCGTTCCATGATGCACTCCACGCCCACGCGACTGGGCCCGTCCACCGCCTTCAGTGGCTGGGCGGTCCTCTGATCCCGCCCAGAATTGGTGAGCGGCGCCTGCTGGATCTGGGTCTCCATGGTGCTGCGCTTCCACTGACTTTTGTTCTCCGCTGCGGAAGGTTGCGGGGGGAGTGGTATGTGGTGAGACAAGTGCAACTGGGTCTGGGTGGTCTGGGGGGAGGAGTTGGGGAGCGAGTGGGCGACGGTGTACCCACCTCTTGTGTGCCGGTGCGAGCTGTTCTTGTTGGTCAGCCGGCTCTTCGGCGAGTCGAACCTGTGGCGGGTGAGGCTCCACGCAGCAGCAGCAGATGATACGCTGGAAGTACATCCGAAACCTGTCGAGGGCGCAAATGAGATACACTCATCTAAAATAAGATTCATCACTCCAGTTACCTCTTGTTCATCCAGTAGTAGATGAGCGGATTGACCATGGCATTGGACATGGCCAGCCAGTAGAAACCGAGATACATGTGCTGCACGTACTTCGTGGATGCCACCTGGTTGTTGTGGTAGGCGTAGATGAAGAACAGGTGGTACGGCAGCCAGCAGATGGCGAAGATGGACACGATGGCGATGAACATGCGCACCACCTTCCGCTTCGACTTCATCGACTCCATCTGGCGATCCGTGTTCTCGCCGATCGATCGGCTGCCCCAAAGGACTCGCCCCATCAGGGAATAGCAGATGAGCATCACTATCATGGGAATGCCGTAGGTCAGTATCAGGATGATCAGGTTGTACCTAATGGGAGGGTTGCATATGGATTAACTTTTATCTTTTTTTTTTTATCTGTGAGAGTAAGTTATAAATAAATTAAATTGTTGGGAAGCACCAATTCAGACCCTCGGTTTCAGTCCTAAGACAGATAAACTATATGTTTCTAAATCAGCAAAATTAATAGCAGTCAGAACATAACATTATATTAAGATATCGTATTTTACCTTATTGAAGTTAAGTATAAAGTAAAATAAAGTATTATATATATTTGTTAAATACATTAAACCCCTCAGGCTAAGTTCAATATTTGTTGGGACAAAAGATAAAGTATAATATGAATATTATACATTTATAAAAACATAAAACCCATCACGCTTTTGTTCAATATTAGTTAGTACAAAAGAGTTTCATAAACTTACGCATAATCCGCCATCGAAGTGGGATATCTGCCATCCGGCCACATCATGAAACAAACTGTCCGCGATTTTCCATTGTAATAGCTGCAAAAGGTCAATTTCAATAGGTTAATACTGGCCCATTAAAGTGTTCATTTAAATTCCGGAAACTGATAAGTCGAAATTTCATCATTTAATTACGCCACAGAGTTCCTCTTTCATAAAAAGTTGTCAAGTTTCACGCTTTGGCAGGTCTAAGTACTAAGGAAGTGGCAGAAGTGAAGTAACCTTTTATCATCAAATTGAAAATGTAATTTGGTAAATTGTGAAGTATTTCATACCTCAACGTTGTCGAGCACTTAAAAGGGCTGTTTTCCCCGTTTCACACGAACCCGTACCTGTCCGCTTACCACCAATTTTCCAGCCATTAATAACTCGAAAACTGGTAGACAGGTCATAATTTGACCAACGATGTTGATAAGCGAGACCGGGAGGCAAAAGGAGGACATTTCGCACCAGACTTCATTGATTCATTTGGAAATGTGTTGTTTTTATTCTGCTATTTTGTCGGAAGTTGGTTTAATCCTCGCATTATTTGATTTGTCACGCTCGAATTTTAAGCTTATTTTGTACAGATTAAACATTGTTGCAGTCAATAATCTCCTGATAGACGGTAAATTTAATTTATTGAAAGTTCTGATTTAAAGAAAATAAAATTCCTTTAAATGTCCATTTGCAAGCAGGTATTGTTATCTTTAACGTACTTTATCTATTTTAATTTTATATTGCTTAGCATTTCTACGGGCTATAAATAGAAACCTCTTTTTGTATCACTTATTTCTGGCTAATCTGTGCATTCCTCGTACTTTTTCTGTCAATAATACCCCATGCAAATATATATCTCCTTTGGGGATTCCTCGAAAATATTCATCGCATTTATGTTTTTCCTCGAAGTTCTGCCGCTCGACCATATATCCCCACTTGCAGTGCCTTCTATATGTCCTTGCCAGAATATGCCTGGGCTTGACTTTCGATTTGCCTCGCCTTGGCTATTCTTTATCACAATTTGATATATGAACTTGCCATCTTTATTATGCCTCAAGTCTGTTACCCCGGGAAACCTTTTATCCCGACTGGGGCTTTGCCTGCTCAGAGTCTAAATAAAAAATGCTTCAATTCTATTAAACAGGACACCCGCTCGGTCCAGGACCCCAGAAATACACCGTCGCACTGTTGCGAATTTGCGTAAAATTCAAATGAAGCCGAAGGAGCCGAGGTGACGAGGTGATTTAGATGGATGTGGATGCTTATATCAACACCGAAAATGGCCGACAAAGAGAAGAAAACATGAAAAAATATGGAAGTATTTCAGGAAGGTGGAAGGAATTTCATTTTATATTTGTTTGGCCTCTCAAATCGATACAGAAGCCGCGGGAGATGCTCCACTACCATTCCGCAGGGAGCCTGGCTTACAAACTTGTTTATGCCTCCCATCTTGTGTTTCACCTTAAGATTAAACAGAAACAAAAGGAAGTGCTGGTCATGTGTACCGAAGCTAGCAATGCCCTGGAGAAACTATTCAAGAGGTGCGATTGAGCTTTATATTTTTTAATTCTACTTATATTAATAACATTTTTCATAAGACTTTATTTGAATTATGTTTTAGTCTTAGGCAGATTAACTTATCAGGCTAAAGAATAATTAGTAAGGTAGTAAGTCGAGTGTCTGTTTTTTGACCTAAACAAATTAAAATGGATTCCTGTTTCGTATTCTCTGTGCTAAACAAAAATGAAGACCAAAAGGAAAACTTCGACATATTTTGAACTCCTATGGGTTTTTTTCCTTATTGGCAACTTCTAGGCCGCTGTTTTGAAGCACAAAAAAGAGTGAGGGAATTCCGCTCGGATTCTGTACCATTTGCCAACTTACTGCTTGGTCATGATGCTGGAGTAGAGCAGACAGGGCGCCGACAACACACAGCTGAGTGCCCAGATCAGGACCAGGATGATGCGCACCTTCCGACGCGACGTGCGGCGCTTCAGCGGATGCACAATGGCGATGTATCTGCGGGATGGCAGGAAGCGGATGTGCCGACGCACAGATTAGATGACGCTGGGGGAAATTGGCGGGGGGGGGACTCACCTATCGAAGCTGATGGCCACGAGCGTGAAGACGGAGGTGGAGACCGTGACGTTGGCCACGAAATTGTTGATTGTGCAATAAATCGATCCGAATGGCCAATCCGAATTCAGCATGAATATAAAGTTGAAGACGCAGTTCAGCGACGACATCAGCAGGTCGGCAATGCTCAGGTTCAGCAGGAAGTAATTTGTGACCGTCCGCATGCTGCGATGTCCTGCAGAGGCAGTCGGCAAAAAAATACAGAATTAGGGGGAAAAATACACAGAAGGACGAGAAAATGGGAGCTGGCAGGGTTGCCAAGTAATGGCCAAGAATGGCCCAAAATTTTTAGATATTTGCGAGGTGGCGGGTGCTGGCTACGGCCAATGCAGCCTTTACGTGCTGCTCTCACTCCTTAAAGCGGTTTTCCCGCATCGACCATCACGAAGCTTACCTGTTACAATCCAGAGAACAATACCATTGCCGGCGATGGCCACAAACATCATCAGACCGAAAATAATGGCCCAAATCGTTTTCTGCTCCCATGGCAACTCGTACGGTCGTGTCGGCGATGGAAACAGGCACTCGGTTAAAAAGTCTCTGTGGGCGAATCAAAAACAGACACAATGTTTATTGAAATACTTCACAAAAATTGAATATCCAGGGGGGCCAGTGCAAAATATTTGCGATGAAAAAATGTCGTCGGTGTACCAATAGTTGCTAAAATATTTAGAAGCCAAAGGCAGCCGTAGTTTACATATCCTTGTTATAAGATTTGTTTGATATAAATAAAAAATATCATATTCCACTTTGCAAATAACTCTTAAGCTCTGTATCCTAACCCATTTCCAAAATGTGTATCATTTTACAAAAGATTTCTTAATATTTTAATAAAGGTTTTAAGCAGAGCCATGCTCAAAGATTTTTTACAAATGTAGAGCAGTTGTAAAACTTCTGAGAAGGTTACTTAAGTTCCAAAACTCTTCGGCTTTGCCATAAATACACTCAAATTAAACGCATATTTCACAGACAGAATCTCTTTGAAGAATAACTGACTTTAATCCAACTTTTTTTGGCCACCCTTCACGGCAAACAATATTTGGCAAATTCAATCACAGAATGGCTGAAACTTTGCGATTTGCCAAACCATTTCAGAGCTGCGTGTGCGTCTTCGCCGAAGAAATAACAATAGAAAATCAATGAAGCACAAGCCGGGCTAAAAATCCTTAAAGGAAAGTTGCCACAAAAGAAGTGTCCTTATCGAAATTGAACCAGCAGCAGAACTAGTAGAAATCGTGTGGTAATTTCATTGCAATCACATCTGATGGCCAATGGAAGCGATGAGGAATGAGTGAATGGGTCCTCTTTCTGTGGGACTGGGTATCCGATTATCATAACAGGCATTATGCTGCTTGATGCGAATGAACATGTCGCTAATTATTTCAAGGGGTGCCTTTGTCTTTGGTTCGTGGTTGATGAGCTTCCTATTGATTAGCTTGTAACCGCCTGAATGGTAAATACCATTAATTAGAGGAACCTTGTTCGATGATTGCCAGGGACTAATCCGCTGACTACTCCCAATTTCCAATGCCAGTCGGTTCTCTTTAGTCTGGATGCCACAGTGCGTATGAGCAATGTCAATGAGCCATGCCTCGTCTGCTTTTCTATTTGCGCCGGCCTGTTCAAAATGCAGCAGACACAATTCCAACGAAAATTCAATAAACGAATTGTTCACATTCATCCATTTTCATTCCCATTGCCAGTTGTCTCTCAGGCATCAAATTTCCCACTTTCCTTTTACCATGATTGATGCCCTGATTGATTGGTATTGTTTGGGCCACAAAATATTCGACTAGCCGACAATCCACAATACTTTGATATTAATTGGCTTCTGTGGTCCCAATTAAATCCCCACAAGACCTATAGGATTTATTTATCAAACGTTTTGCTGTCGATTTCTATAAATTTTTGGAAATTCTCTAGTTTTTTGTTCTACACAGTTAACTCTTGAGCCAGATGGCCACATAAGCTCTGAATTTATTTCAATGAACTTGAAAAAAAAAACTTTCGGTCGATAAACTGTTAAATTGCCAAATGGCCAAAATAAATTGATGATGAAATCGTGCATATGTTTTAAAATTGATCGAACAATACATTTTTTCAAGCACTTAAATATATTTATTTTTCAAGGTGATTAATATTTATTTATGTATATGCTTCCAAATATTTAAAGATATTATAAATATTTAAGCTGGATTTAACCAACGCCAATAAAACTAGATTAAAGGCGAGCCAAAAACAATGTTTGTCTAAATAATACATGTGAGGAAACTGGGTAGTTGTCTTCCTAGGAAATAGATGTCGTCCGAGGATATTTTATTCACGGTTTTGGGACATGTCTGCCATATCAGAAAATTACACAACTTTCTCGAACTTACGAATTAATATTATACTTTTACAGAATAAAACGCAACTTTAAAAATGTAATTATCGAGTTCATTTTCGAGGTCGCTCTATAATTATTAGCGTATTGTATTTTCAGACATGCGTGATGCCTATAAATGTGCTTTCATTTAGCTACAATTCGTTTGTGTTTTGCTGACGGCTTGTGATATATCACATTACATCCATTTATTTATTTGCAACTTGTTTATCGATTTCCCATTTAATTTGATATTTAGGGCTCTGCAGAACCAAACAAAAACCTCATTAATTACATAGACATATAGTCCGTGTAATAATGGTTCACAATTAGTATTAGGTAGATGCCATTTAATAAGCATTGGTTTCGAAAATTGGGGCGAATATTGTTATCAGAAAATATGTGGTAATTTAACTGACATTGCCATATTAGTTATTATCAATATGCACGAATTTAAATGAACTGTAATTAGCATTTTCAATTTATTGAAGAGAATTTATGCATGCATTTTACGTGCCCCAATGCACGTCAAGTGCGGAAATAATTTCCGAATATTTTTAATCAGAGCATTTGCATATTTGCTTAAATTCCTTTAAATTTGACAAACAACTCGCCCACCTTTTAAAATTTTACTTTTTGGGCCTCACAACTTTGGCTGTTTTTCTATTATGATAATTGCTGTTGTCTGAAGAAAATTTCGCTTATAACAAACATTGGCAAAAAACTTTCCAGCAGATTTATGGCCTCGTGCGATTGCAGCTGACTTTAAAAGAACAAGGCCAACGAAGGACAATGAAAGGAAGCCGAACCCCGCCTTTGGGTGGTGTACATTTTCAGCCTAATTTAAGCAAATTTAACTTGATTAACGTAATTTGTATTTTTCCTTTTTCTCCTCGCTTCTCTTTTATGGCTGTCTAATTAAGTTTGATGCCATTATAAATCCGTGCTAAACTTCAGTTTGTTCCTGTTATTATAATAATCATCATTCATGAACGGAAGTGTTTTGCCATAAAAAATGAACTAATTACATCCGTTGGGAAGTGTTTGACCATTTATACATAGTACTTATCATTTCTGCGGCGTTTACCAAAATTACGTCCAGTGAAAGTGGAGAGCCTTGAACGTTTTTCTTTACCAAATTTGCCAGTAATAACAGGGGAATTTGGCATGGCTTTTCTTCCGTTATATTATTGGCCCGCAAATTTTCGTAGAAGGGAATTCCGCAAATTCCTATAAAATTGTGCACCGCATTTGGCACGCAAGAGAATTGTTTTTTTCCAAAAAGTCCCAAAAGTGTCAGCTGCTTTGATTCGTTAAAGTGAAAGGACGTCGGGTGGCTTTTCGACGGAAGTCCCATACTCAATATGTTTGGAATACCATTGCGATTGCGATTTCTTTTTGATTGAATTGATTTCGTGCTTGTTTATTTTTACTATATGTATGTAAGTGGACACATTTCCTCTTTGCAGCACACTAACTTTGGCACAAACCATTCGGCCTCATGTTTGAATTATGATTATGATGGGAATTATTATAAATCAATGAGCAATTACTTAAATCTGTACATTTACCATAAGCCAAGCGATGCAAATCAATATTTATTGGTTATCTGAATTTGCATTTATTAAACGACTTAATGCAATCCTAATTTGCAATCACATGATTAACTAAAACATCACAATAACTCCCCAACGTTTTATTTTGAACCAAATAAAGTGAATTATGAATTAAGTTGTCCCAGTTAATTGGAAACATTAAAGAAATTATCATCGATTATAGTTTACCCTTTGGTAATTTCCTGTTCACGGGGGTGCAAGCAAATTGCCAGTCATTAAGCGACAGGCCGACGAGATTATCAACGCACTCGAGAAGGTGAGTTACCTACATTAACGCGGGTAATAGTCGTCGACCCACCGTTTAACCCCCACCGGGATCCCCGTACCCATTTAACCCCCTACTGCCTTCTGACAAATTGCGCACTATTTCCTAGGAGCCGCTTTAGTTCACATGTTTCGCATTCGCAACTCGGTCTTTATTATGTGTCACTCAATATTTTATGCATGCGAACCAGCGATGCAACCCAAATTGGCGGTATTGCAGCTACTTTATTTCCCTAGCTACATTTCTACATTCTTCGGTTGCCTGGTTCACCAGTTTCTTTGCGTTCCTTTTCCAGCCACTGCACAAATGAGAGGTCAAAGCCAGGGTAGAACCAGGTCCTCAGACCTATGAAAGGAGTACCTTGGGCATGCGGCACGCAGGTTGCAAGTTGGGCCGCCGTGTTTATAGTTCAGGCGGTAACTTGTGCTGCCAACGGCAGTTGCCAAAGTCGGAAAAGTTACGGAGCTGCAAGTGTCACGTAACTTAAAGGCTCTCAGCATAAAGACGCTGAAATACTAATTTACTCTGGCGACAAAGTGGCATTGAGGGGGATTTTAAGTGCTTGGTAATTGGATTTCTCCGAGGTACAAATATTTGGATGCATATTTCTAATCCTGTCACTGGCTAAGAAAGAATTAGGGACACCATTTGGGAATACTACACTTGACTTTTTTTACTAGGTTACAAAAATTTATTGATTGCTAAGAAAAACAAAAATTAAACAAATCTGGAACCGAACAAAAAATTTAAGACTTTTATTTTTGAAGAACAACTATTACTCTTTTCCACAAAGTGTTTGAAAATTGGAAAACTAATTAAAACCAATTTACTCTTGACCACAAAATTTAAAACAGAATATTGAAAAATCGATTTATTTCTGTTCTCAAAGTTTTAAAATTTTCAAAACTCTTTCTTTTGGTTTTACATGTATTTATGAATAAGCTCTTCCAAACGTTTGATTTATTCTCTCAGTGAGCCTTGCTCATGTGAGCGGTGCCGCATCCAGTAGATAAGTTGGGTCTGAAGTTCATCGATGCCTGACAAATGGTGGCCGTCACAAGCACCTTTACCATCCTCCGTTCAGAATCATCATCGTTGACAGGGCAAAAACAATGCAACCTTAACATGGGGTTGGCAGGCACTCGAATTTTCGACACGCTCCGCAAATGAGGCCATTTTCAATTTCAGAATTTATGAACGGAGGTGGTCACGGTTCCCCAAATATCCCTCAGCCCTCCGATCCTGGAATCCGGAATCCTTGCCACAGCCGCTTCCTGCACACATGCACTTGACAGAGCAATCGAGAGTGTTGATGACGATGGCAGCAGGACAATGCGTAAATGAAACTTTCCATGTTGTTTGCCATGGAGTGGCCATTAAATTTTTATGCCCCTGTCCGAATATCTGTTTCATCGGCGGCCTTGCTGCTATTATTGTCGCCCACCCTACGACCCAAAAACCTGACTGCAAATTCCTCTCCTCACTGGGGACTTGTTTTATGTTTGGCGAGAAAAAGTTAATTGAAAAATTTGTCATATGCAAATTACTCAACTTGTACAGAATGTGCCCTTCTCCGTCCAGTCCCCTCGAAATGGCCAGCATTATTTTTGCAAATCCATCCCAGGCTCCTGAGCACTATATACTCAGCTGGGGCTTAGCTATCGATGAATAGACACAAACAAACTGTTCCTAACTGCGGCACAAAGGAGTCTTCCCTTCGGCTTCCTTCTGCCTTCTTTCCGGACCTAATCCAAACAATTTCTTTCGACTTTCAACCGGAATGTTACAGTTGGTGGCGTCTCGAAGGAGTTACTTAGCTTTTTTGGCTAGCTACTGTAGCTATTTTGAACTTTGGCTGGATAAATTACAGTCTTAAAAAAAACATTTCTAAGGGGTTTGTTATATCCTCCCAAAGAAAATGAAAAGTGTGGTCCATTATATTACAGGGGCAAAAAATATCATAAAGAAACTTTAGTTTCCGAACTAACTTTAAACACAGACTTGGATGAAAAAATATTATTTTGTGATATTTTTGTTCAGATTTACCATTTAAAAATCCTAACTTAGAACAAATTCAAATATTAAATTAAAGTAAAACTTCTCTAAGTGATAGTGATTATAATATATTAAAGGATATGTACAGTTTGTAATACCATTCTCTTACATTCTCAACTCATCTTTCTTTCAAGGGCATTACAAATTCGATTATTGCCAATATCGATGAACGCGTCTTGTTTTTATGTGGGCCATCCATTCTGATTGGATTTAAGTCTGGCCATAAAAATGGCAAAGCCCCGATGGACAACAACTGGAGCAACAACAGGCAGGATACGGACTAATGTCGTGTGTCCTTTGTTGTCCTGTGCTGTTATCATTGGCCAAGTATCAAAATCAATAAGCGTACAAAACGCCATAAACATCAAATTCGAAGGGATATGCTCTCTTTAAATTGACTGAAGCAAGCGATTGTATCGTTTTGCAATAAACTTTAGCATTGCGTATACGCCGCGTGGGTCGCGTTCACGATCTCAAGTGTGTGGCAAAGCCCATACGCGTGGCCGAGGTGAAACTGTCAAGTTCTTTCCATCAATAATCCATGGGAAATGTCCGAGGCATTTGCCATGATTGAAGTAAACATAATGAGCTTAACTCAAGACAAGCGGCCGGCAATTCACCTGCGGAACTGGCCCTGGACAAACACAGATCATACAGAGTGAAAACGTTGTTACTACTCTTTATTTAACTTTATTCACTCAATTAGCCAACAAAATATGATATCTAATGATTTGGAAATTCAATTTTTTAATACATACTAAATTCAGTATAAATAATTAATCATTGAGGAAAAAAAGCCGTGGAAAATAAACAACAATAAATTACAATTTTAGCAAGGAAAGCTAACAAAAAGGGTAAATAAAAAAGGTGAGAAAATGGCTTTACTATTTTTTTGTTGCCTTTACAAATTAACAATATTTCTGACTCATCACAGTTATTGCTTTAATTATGTTAAACATGCCCTTCCTTTTTTTCGGTGCACCTTTTCACTTTCTCTTTGGTTGCCATTCACAAAGAGCATTAAATCTCGAGGCTTAGGACCCAAATATAGAACATCGAACAACAATTGCAACGCCGTTTTGTTTGTGTCAAAGTTTTTCAAGGATTTAGTTCGGGTTGGGCAGCCGAGAGCTTTGCATTTGTCGGAATTTAATTATTTTTTCCCTTTTTCTCCTTTTTTCGTAGTTTGTCACCTAACGCAGGATGTTGAGGAGGAAACAATTAGTAAACTTGTGTGTGTATGAGTTTCAAAAAAAGTCAATTTAGCTTATTGTGACACTTGACTATTCTACATATACTGAAAGGGAATAATTACATTGGATGTTTTTTTCACAGCAAAGTGCCGTGATGACTTTAAATTAAAATTGTTAAATAAGAATGGGAAGCCCTGATTTCAGGTAAGTATTTTCGTCAGTTTGTTTTTTTAATATCTTAGGACCAGGTGTTTTAAGGTCACCCTGCAATCAAACTCACATATCATTTATAACATTTAACTAAAAGTCTAATTATTTTACATTTTCATTAAATGTCAACCGCACAGCTAGGTAGGTAACTAAAACCCAATACAACTTCACCTTTTTATTCGTTGATGGGGCTTACTTGAATTTACTTTTTTTCCTATTTTCCTATACTACGCATTTACCCAAATACCCAGCCCCAAGCCAATAAGTTTAAATGGGTTTCAAGAACGTAAATTGGTTTTAAGAAATCAAGTCAGTAGGGCTCTAGTTATTACCTCACCAATCGAAATCTTGAATCTTAATTTGAAACCGGTTTACATGGCTATTTAAATGTATTGCTTAGTTTTTTTAAACTCTTTGCAAAAAAAGTTACTATTAAAGTTGAAGCAGTTCTCGTCCATAGACTAAAAAGCGTAAACAACATTATCTCCTGTCGAAATTTTCCGTCGCAAAACAGTTGAAGGACATTCGGCAAAAACAAAAGCCGATCAAATGAGGTTTAAAAATTCCATTTCAAGGGTGTAATGAACCAGGCGCAGAAAAGAGCAAAATTGATAGATTGATTAAATTAAGACAATGTCAACTACATTTTTATCCACTGTCTGGCTTTCCGACTGATTGCCCTCTTCTTTCCGCTTTTATAATTTTTTTAATGCTGCAAACTTTTGACTTATTACGCAATAGTCGTATTTACAGCCATCTCATTAATTTCACTTTGCGGTTAGCTTCGGTCCGAACGGAAATACGATTATTTATAGCTCAAACGCTTTAAGTTCTTGAAACGAAAAGTAATCACCGTGATTAAAACACATTAAAGACGGCTTTTATGTGGCTTTATCAAATTCTTTCCAGGACCAACTTATCCAGTTAATTATCCGATTCGAGTTCATGTGGTATTTGTCTAATTAAGCTCTCTGAATAAAGCAAACCTAATGATTGGTAAACTAAGCAATGAATTGAAATGTACTGCCATAATTAATATTTTGTACCTGATGTTCAATATTGGTGTAACAAAAGGATTCAATTAAGCCAAAAGCTATTAAATGATTGCGGTTGATTTTCAATTAAACTTCCATCACGTTGACATCCCGGACAGCCTTTGAAATGTCACCCTAGTTGGTATTAAAACCATATATAATTATTTAAAAATAATAACAATAATTAAATACTTTTTACTATTTTTACTTTTAATACTATTTAATAAAGTGTATAATTAATTTTAAAAAAATCTAGACAAGCAAGTGTCATATTTTGTTGTGTCACTACATTTACAAATAAGTCAATTTAATCACGTCGCAGCATGTAATAATGCATTTTTTTTAATTTAACCTTTGCCGTCCCGCATTGCATTGGATTTAATTATTAAATAACAACACAAGCCAGTACAAAAAAATAGTGTGAAAACGCCCCTTTAAGCATTTGAGAAGTCTGCGTGACCCGAGCCTATATGTTTACTTCAAAAGTAATCTGATTAAGCCTAAACAAATTTACCCGCTTTTCAGCCTTAAGATTTATAGGAATCAGGTAACCCACATTTCCTAACCTCACTTGAAAAAAATTTCTCTAATCTAAATACCCGTTTGCAATTTAAAATAGTGCCTAAATACCTAATTATATTTAAGGTTATTAAAAGTGTGCATGAATATTAAAAGGGTAATTTAAATTAAACACAAATAACACCAAGTTTTCTCTTGACCAAAAGCACTTTAAAAGTTATTCAAATAAACGGTTAACCTTTTTTCAATTGACACTTTCAGTTGAACCTATTAACTGATATCAAAAAAGAATATATTTATGATTTTTTAAGCACTATAAAACCCCACACATTTTATGACATTTTCTGTAAGTGTTTTTTGCCTGTGAAGTTACCTAATGAATCGGCAAACACGTTTATCAGCTCCCAGGCGCGGCAAACTTTATTAAATTATTTGGCCCTCATCAGTGGGTAGTTGGCGGGTTCCGCGAATTGGACCCAACTCTACTGTATGATTTGCATAACTTTGTGGAGGGTGCTAGAAGAGGGATTCCGGGAAAATAAAAAAAAGGGCGTACTGAGAAGTCGTATCGCCTGAAACGGAAAATAAAAAGAAGCATCGCTCGATGTACACTACTCACTTGGCCTCGTTGATGCTATCGAGATTATCCCGGTTGTCGATAATGCTGGACAGGAGACTGACCACCTCGGTTCTGTTGAGGCTGCCCAGCAGTGTGGTGTTCACAATGCTATTCAGCTCGAATCGCCGGACGGCGAGAATGGTGCAGTTGACCAGGAGCTCGGTGTCCACAATTTCCGACATTTTTCAGTCTGTAATTAGGGTAGGCGGTACGTTGCGTAATGATCCCGCTGCACTTCTGCACCATTTAATGACGCGGCGCCATAGAAACCATTCAGGTTGACAGATTATTCTGAGCCCGAGACTCCTTTTTACTTCGTAATAGCCAAGCTTTCACTTCATCAGCTTCCCTCTTTTCGCTAGATCCTCTTTTTGTGGGAGTCTTTCGAGGAATATTTCTCTCTGTTTTGTGTCAACTGCCAACCACATTACACTCTTAATTTGAAGGCGTGGCAATGGACAAGCTGCACTTAAGACCAGTTGGCGCCATTTGCCCACATACGCTAATAATGATAAATTATTGGATTTTACATTTATATTTTGTTTAAAAGAATATATATTTTTATTTTTTTGTTTTAAAATTATTTTTTTACAAAGTCTATAAGAGATTCAACATAAATAACTAGTTTTTGAAATTACTTATAAAAATGTATATTTTTAATCCGATATCTAATAGTTAATGGCGAAAACGACTACTACATTACTCACATAATTTTAACTGATTTAAAAAGTCTTAACATTTCTGGGTGCCCCATTTAAATTATTAAAATTACTTGAATTACTTTGTTGTACTATAAATATTAAAAAGTACATTAATTGCTGTAATTGGCATTTTAGCCTCATGATTACAGATTGATAAACCGTATTAGCTTGTCACTATTAATAGAAGCTTTATTTAGAAACCATTTTTTTCCATTTTAACAGCATTACATTGATATTAAAAATTCCGCAACTTTAAATGACTTTAACAAGTATTTAAATTACATTTTTGAAATCACATTTCCGCACATATTTTGCATTCCACTTTTGCTTACATTAGGGATTTTGTGCACACTTTGTGGCTATTTTTTCAGCGACTATTGGTTATTGTGCTTTTGGCAGGCTAAAGCAAACACAACACCCACACAGAGGCGACGAGCGCACGCACACACAACGAAGTCACCGTTAGTTGGCAGTACACTCGGTTCAAAATGACGCCCGAATTTACCGCTAGCGTCGCTGAGCGCGTTCTTTAGCGCTGCAAGTGCCGCCGCCGACTGAGCGCTTCACATGAAAGTGGTTGCGGATGGAATGGAAATACTAAATCTGCAGGTCCTTCTGCCGACGTCGCTGCCACGAGCAAGTCAACACGCATAGGACACTCGCCGAAAAGTTGGCAACAGTCGCACAACCTGTTGAGAGAAAGCCAGCAACACGACTACGCTGGCAACATGTTGCGGGAAACGTAATTATGGCAACTCTTTCGTACCATAAGAATGCATTATTTTCGTTTAACTAAACAAAAATGTGTTATATTAAAAATTATTTAAAAAAAAAAACTGTAATAATTTACAAATAAATTTCTTTATTTTTATTATTTTTGGTGTTCTTACTATTGCTCTAAAATTTGATATGCTGAGGTGTTTTTTATCTTAACCTAATTTCACGATTCCTATTCTGAATTCAGATCCCGAACCAGATTTTAGGATTACAAATAATAAAAAATTAGTATCCCTTATTACGTATTTTTATATTAAGTACTGATCTTAGGATATAGATCCTGATTTCAGGCGTACTTAAGCTCAAGGTTAGGTGTACGTGAGCTTTTAACAATAAAACAGAAAAAATCTATAATCAATTTTAAAAAGATAATGTAAATATGTAAATATATCAGGAATATGTCTATTAAAGCTTTTAATCGACATTTTGTAAATAAATTTAAAATCCAAATTTTAATTAAATATTTTGTAATACCAATCTACTTGTGATTTTAATAACTCTGAGTATTCTGTCTTTAACGCAGCTCATTTTCACTAATTTAAATATGTGGCTGAAAACTCTTTCTAAGATATTGGCTATATTAAAATGAATTTATAAAAAATATTTTTAAAGAAAAATTTGTTCAATTTGTTTTGAAATATGTGCATGTCTAGCCTACTTCAATATCGTACTTGAAATAATATTTGTGGCGTTTAAAATTAAACTTTTCAAAAGGCTTAACTGAAAATTTACATTTTGAGCTGCTGCAATTTCTTGAGTTTGCTATTTATAAATCACAGAAAGTTTTACACATTGCTATTTTAGTTCTGCTAACTTTATTGTACTTCTTCTTGTTGAGTTCATCGGCTGTACTACTTTGGTGTGTTCACTTCAGCTTTGCTCAAAATAAACGTAGAGCGTTGTGGTGCCATGATGAATGACCTGTAAATGATGGCAGAGGACACGGTTTACACCCCGCCCACACACACATTCTCGAAAACACCCACACACTTGCCAACAAAGGCCACTTCAAGGACTGTTCAAATGACCTATTGTGATTGTGATTGTGTGTGTTTGCCTGCTGTATTTTGTGTTTGCTAATGTCTGGAAATGTTTATGTCTGCCGCTCTATCTGCTTCTTTCGGCTCCATGTGATTATGACTGCCCATTCAGGCGGATCCTGCCCCCCGCCTCCTTTCGGACACCCATACTTCCACAAACATGGAACTATGTACCTCATTTCTGCCCTGGGCACGCACACACTTACCCGCATATGCATTTCCATGTTTAGCTTTTTTTACGATCTTGTTTCGTTTAGTTTATAGCCTACTTTTAGCCCCGCCTCCAACACATCCACCCATTACGCCGCCCTAAGCATATTTCTGCACATTTTTGGCGGATACCCTGTTTGTATTCACGGCGATTTATGCATGTTTATTATGATAAATTTATGCGCATTTGTTGTTTCAGAGTTTTTATAGAGGTGGCAGGAGCAAGGGAGGATTTCTCTAAAAAAAAACGAAACAATATGCTGAAATTTTTAGCAAATACATTTATGCATTAAAGGCTTTTAGTCAAATTTCTTTCTAGAAAGATAGAGAGTGGATAACAACTTTTAAATGCTGGGACAGCCGAGTATTCCGAAATTTAGATACGATAGTAGGTTGCAAATTGATTATTGATTAGGTTCATATTTCGTAGCATACTTAAGCGGGCATTCTTGTCATTAAAAACCATCACAATAACAATATTTTTTTAGATGAACAAAGAACATATATAGCCCATTAAAATAAACTAAATGCTTTAGATGTATACCATGAAGTAAATAGTTACTTAATACGCCGTACCCTACTAGTGGTGAGCAAAAAAATAGAGATGACTCACAGCATCAGATTGCCCCAATAAAGTCCTTTTTGGGTGGTTAAGCTGCGCCAATAAATTGAACCGGAATAAGTGCAGCCCAAACTACAGACAAGACTCAATATGCATACATATATCCCAAGTGAAAGAAAAACCACTAACAACCGACGAGGGAAACACCCCAAGTCAACGTGTGTCAATTACCGCTTGACTTTGTTTTGACAGCCTGAGAAATAGGTTAGTTTCCCCGGTCCTCACGGAAAGTGTCCAGAAATGGGATACTCTCGTTGCCAGTTCTCCTTAAATATAAAGCATACGCCGTGTGTGCATCACAGGGAGAATTCCATTGACTCTGTCGCCAATGGAGAGCAACAAACTTTAGTGCTGATTTATGGTTGCGGTGTGGTTAGAAAATATATCTCGGGAAAACTTTTGTCCAGACTTCTGCTCGGAAAAATCGCTTTGACAGCCAGCGAAGCGCGAATTGCGAGTCAGTTTCGCATGTGCAAATTAATTGGTAACCGCAAAAACATAATTACCGGCAGATATATTTTTTTCCAATCAAAAAGCATAAAGAAATTAATCAGAGCCGACTGGCTTTGTGTGTGCTTGTGATTAAAGTGTAATTATCTTGAATTAACCGCAAAGTCGTTAGCATTGATTAATATTAATTCGGACAGAAGCCATCGATGGCGATACGATTAAAAACAACCTGGATAAACTTCTGAGGAATCAGCTCAGCGATTGCTGATCGTCGACCTTCAGGAACAGCGAAAACAGAAAAGCAACTGTGAAATGTTAGTGAGATGAGGACCAGTACCCAGTCACTTAATAGTAGAATTACTACTCACAGGTCATCAGGGAACACAACCATAGAAACGGAGCTAGACAGTTGAGTTGCATAAAAATCGGCAGCACCAGGTTGCCACACACAGAGCCGAGTCTTCCAAAAGTCATAATCAGCAGCAGAACCATTGTCCTAGGGGATAGAAGCACATAAATATAAATTAGGCGTTGCTTCGGGGCAGATCTTACCTCATTAAGGTGGGGAATATCACCACAGACATCCCAATAATTGTGGTGGCACAAATCCCCATGAGGGTCAGATAAATGGCGGACACAATCATAGTCACCAGCGAAGTCTTCACAAAGTACAGGCTGCCCACCAGGAAAATGCAGATGAATAGGAACACCTCTGCCAGAATCTCACATAAATTAATATTTCAAATGGGGACGAAAGCTTTTGAGTTTTAATATCTTTAAAGATTTATGGGCAACGTTAACAACCATATTTTATCACCATATTAAGCAAATATTTAAATATTTAAAAATTGTCCTTTTTTTTGTGTTAAAAACACATTTAAATAATGGTCGTAAATTATGCAATTATTCAATTTATATACCGATAAATTCTTAGCCATTAACTAAGTGGAACTAGATTGAAATATGTATTTTTATAGCTATATTTTATTTTTAAATACCAATACACTTATATTACTCATTAGTCTTGCATCCCTAAGTTAAAATGTGGGACTACAGTACTCACTCAGTATGTGATCCGCAACCACTCGGATTCGCAATAGGGGAAAGATGATGATGAAGCCGACCAGGCCAATTCCCGACACGATAATGTTATCCAAGTAGCTGTCTGGGTCGTGGTTCTGTTTGTTTGAGATTATTACTTTAGACCCCGAAACCCGGAACAACAGATCTCCTACCTACTAGTGCGCACTCCACCCTCTTGGAATCCTCGTCCATGAACCTCGCCATCGCATTGTGATCCAAAACGGCACACATGCTCGTGTCGTTTGCTCCCATAGACTCCATTGCGTTCATCGTGGCAAAGATCTGGGGCAGCCACAGACGCACCGAGTTGACACTAAAAACATACAAATAAATGAGTTAGCTTTAATTTCAAACTATTGAGAACTGAAGTAGTCAATAATATTATCATAATTATAAGCTTATCCTAACTCACCACATAATCTGGCAGAAGTGCAGGCAGTAGACCAGCAAAGAGATCGCCAAATAAGGTCTGGAAAACATGGGCTTTAGCTGACTGACGCCCCCGAGGAACTTATTCTTGGCACGCTCGAATCTTTCCTTGAGCGTAAGTGACCGGCCAGTTCCATCAAGATCGGCGGAACGCTCGGGCGTTGGATCGATCAGACGTTTCACCTTCAAAAATGTAAAATAATAAAGAAATTACTACAGCTACCGGGGTATTTTCTATGATTTATCAAGGACTCCTACCGGATAGCTATCCTTACTCTTGCGCTTGTTCAGCTGGTAGATGCGCTGCAGGGACTCCAAGGCCTTTTTGTAATTCCCCTGAGCCATGAGAAACTTGGGGCTCTCGGGCAGGAAAATGTGCAGTAAGCCGGTGAGCAGACTGGGCACCGAGCTGACTGCAAGGAAGATTTGCCAGGTGCGAACTGCAAGAGGGAGTTCAGAAATGAGGCCCCACCATGTGTGACTCACCTACACTCCAGAGTGGCCACCTTGAAGAATATGGGCACCGGCAGCAAAACGTAGGCCAGCAAGGGTATAATCATCGATCCGGCGGAAACGCACAGACCCACGAACAACATGATATACGGCCGATGCTTCTTGCCATGGAACTCGGCCAGGTAACTTACCACCACCGCAAATGGACCACAGATGCTAACGGAGAAGCTCATTAGATTGGTTATCGATTATGCACGGAAAAAAACACTAGTTATTGGTTTGGGTTTTTAATTATTGGAAAATAGTTTGTATTTCTTAGAAAACTTATAAAACTTTTTGGGAACAGTTAATTAAAAGGTGAAGGAAATATAGTTAAAAACTTTTAATAAAAAAGTTGTCTTATGTATAAAAGAAACCCTAGTTCCCATTTTGTAAGGAGGCTTTTGAACCTTTTTAAGTCTACTTACATAAAGCCGTCAAAGAACTTGAAGGCCATCAACTGGGCTGTGTTCTGGCTGAAGGAGGCGCACAGGACGAAGATGCCGTCGAGCCAGCCACCGGAAATGAGCACGGGCCTGCGCCCAATGGTATCCGCTATAAATCCCCAGGGCACCGCCGAGATGATCATTCCCGCGTAGGTCACCGCGTGCAGCATCCCCTTGTCCACGATGCTCAGATCGAGGTCACATTCGGCCGAGGGCATCACATAGGACAGCGCCGAGGCGGAGAATACCATCGCCGTGAGGCAGGGCGCCGCACTGCACAGGATGAACACGTTGAACAGCCCGAAGCCACACTCCGCGATCGCCGTCTCGAAGTCGGCGGCCTCCTCCGTCATCAAAATAAGGATATTTTATCAGAAATGTCGCGGAAAACAATGAAAATTTTGAAAATTACTTGAAAGACTCCTGGATGTTTACGAAGTATTATTTTGACACCTTATGTTTGCAAGTCTTTTTATAAACCCGCAATTAAATATTAAATTATTCCCATGTTTATCTTTTGGTTTTATAACCATTTAAACGTATAACCGATAAATTAATAATCCTTAATATTATTGGGTGGAAACTAAAACTATACAAAATTAATAGTTTAATTAAACATTTTCAAATATTTTTTCGTAAATGGACAAAAAAATTTAAAAAAAAATAAAACGAAATAATAAAGCTAAAATGTGCAATTATGAACCATATTGTTCTAAAATGACTTAAAACCTTATTGTGACCATTTAATTAAACTAAGCAAAGTATACAAGTGCACTAGAAAATTAATAAAGATAATTTTAAAATAAATAGGCAACAACATTTTAATATTTATTCCAACAAATTCGTTTAGTTTAATATGTGTTACATTCATAATATAAAACTTTCTTATTTCCAGTGAACAGATGTGCAGAACATGCATGTAGCTCTGCCATCCTAATTAGTAATTTCTGGCATTTTAACGTCAATTTGAGATTATCAAGGTGCTCTGAGGTGATTAAAATGGATTGTACCTTTGCTGAAAGTTCATGTTGTTCACGAATCACTGAAGCGCTCAATCTTATAAATCGCTTCCATTTGTAAGCTACCTGATAAGTTAGTTCAGACAGCACTAATTTCCACTTTACCCGTCTGCAGCTAATGAAAATCTGGTTGATGTTATCTGTAGTCGATAGCTCACCTGCCAATTCAAACAACCACCCACCCACCTGAGTTCTGCCGGTTACAGTTAATTGGTGCTAATGAGATTTGCATGTCGCAGCTTCCGACGACTTTTTGTTCTCGCTCACCAGACAAAACCTTTGAGGGATGCTGGAAATTGCCGTTCGCCATCTTTGCATTAACAAATGGAAGCAATGGAGCAACAAATGGAAACAAGTTTTCTAAACAATGTAATTTGTACAACAATAAAGATATATTTGGTTTGATTACTTAAGGTAAATATAAATAGTTGTTGAACGTCTATCTCCTCCAATCCATCTAATTGGTTATCTCTAATTTGTACAACTAAACAAAAGCTACTCTAATGTCGCAAGATCTGGTTTAAACTAGTGGGCGATCAGTTTTCAAATTCATTCCAAAGACTTTTCCGGAGAAACTCTTTAGGAAAATGACGCCTTTGCGGGATTGGGCAAGAATATTGACAGGATGCCCGATACTGCGAAATAAATTTTAAGTAAAGTGATCTTTAATAAATATTAAGTAGTTAACTTACATATCAGCACTGAAGAGACCATAATAAATGGAGGCAAACAACCTATCTGAACGAATACGGGGAAGAGTAAGTTTCCGGACAGGGCGCCCAAGCGTCCGCACATCATGGCGATGGAAACCACAACAGTTCTACCAATAAAATACTTTAAATAAATTCATTTTCAATCGGGGGACTTGACATCATACCTTAATTGGGTGGGAAAGAGCATAACCACAGCTCCCAGAAGTGAGGAAACAGCAATTCCGGTAATTGTGAGGAAGGTTGCAGATACAATGAGTGTCATTAGACTGCTTACAGAAAAGTAGAGTATCAAACCAAAGGTCCCCGACAAAAACAGTCCATAAGCTGGAAAAATGCATTCGGATTATTTATAGAAACTAGAAAAAAGCACAAGAGAAACTTACTCATCATTCGCTTAGGACCCAGGGTACGGATAATTCCACCAGCAAAAAAGTATCCCACAAAGCCAGTTGCCGAGACGATAATGTTATTCAGGTACATGTCCATTGAGATCTCCTTGGGCTAAAACAAAATAAAAGCCATTCTTAATTACTCCTTGTAAATGCTAAGCCATAAATATTTTTGACTTAATGGTAAAATAAATGATATATTTCCAATTGCTTTTGAATTATAAATAGTGATTTTAAGAAAAACATCATCGTGACTATCTAGTAGATATCTAATTTCTTCAACAAAAAGAAACATTACATTATACAGATAAGATTATAAAACTCTCTGTAAGGATTCAACTTCTAAATGATGACCGCTTACGGTAATCTTTTATTTTGTGTGCTTAAATAACCACGTCACGATCACGATGAATAGACGTTATGTGAGCTGTCAGATAAGCCTAATCTTGAGATTCAGGGGTGATACTAGCTGCCGATCTAGGAACTAGATCTCTTATCTTCAAGTACTATCTGATACCTACCACTAAACAGGCGTCGGCGTAATTCAAGGCGGTCTTCGCCGTTTGGTTGACGCTGAACTCCAGGATGGTGCACATGCTGGCGGCCTCTCCATCCTCGACGTGCAGGGCTTCGTACTCCGCCATGGAGGCGAACAGCTGCGGCAGCCACAGGCGGATGGTGTTCATGCCCAGGAAGATGCCGAACTGCATCACGTAGCAGCAGAGGGCCAATCCCAGCAGGGGCTTCCTGGCCAGCGGCTTCATCTGCTGCAGACCGGATCGGAGGCTCTCCGCCAGGGTGCGGGACTGTCGCTTTGTGGAATCTTCTCCAGACTTCTCCTCGATGGTATATATAGCCTCGTCCCGTTCAGCTTTGCGGTCGGGCGCCTCCTGAATAAGGGCTTTAACCTGGAAAAAAAATTATTTTATCATTAATTTAACAGCATTTACCATCTATTGGGATAGATAAATTGTGAAATTTTCTAAAAATAAAACTTCTTATTTAATTTTATCAGGCATTTTTTAATTACCGGATAGGTATCCTTCGACTTGCGGGTGTTCACATGGTACATATTCCTAAAGGCCTGCAGCGCTTCCTCATTTCGTCCTTGCGACATCAAAAAGCGCGGACTCTCCGGCATTCCACAGAAAATCAGACCACTGACCAAACTTGGGATGCCCAGAACAAACAGGAAAATTTGCCAACTGTGGACTAAATTACATTTCATTAGAGACTAATCAAATTCGATAATTATAATCAGAAATAAGTTAAGTAAAGTTAATAATTTGTATGAAAACTTACTAACTAAGCCCCAGATCTGGAACTCCCAATCTCTTGGGAAAATGCCCCAAGCCAGAAGAGGCAGTGTAACCGTGGCCGTCGACGTCACCATTCCTACAATCATTAGTACTGAAGACCGGTGCTTTGGTCCGTGCATTTCTGTCAAATAGGTAAACAGCACGGCAGCTGGACCATTAACCCTTTAAAAGTATATGTTTAATATAAATACAAAAGTTAAATATAATAAATTTAATATATATACTTACACCAAACCACCCAAGAACTTGAAAATCACCAGCATAATGAAATTCTGACTCAAGGCACTGCCAAAAACGCATACTGCATCAAGCAGATAGCCCCAGTACAGGATCTTCTTGCGCCCCTTCGTATCTGCCAGATAACCCCAAGCTATGGCCGAAAAGATCATGCCCGCATAGGCCATCGCGTTTAGCACTCCCTTGTCCTCCAGAGTCAGCCGAAGATCGCACTCGGCCACTGGCAGGATGTAGGACATGGAGCTGGACTCGAAGATGGCGGCACTTTGGGCAGGAATGGAGACGATAAGCAGCATTAGGTTGAAGAGCCCAAACCCAGCTCCCTCGATCGCCTTGTCAAACGTGGCAGGACCTTCTTCGGCAGGCGTGGCAGCCGCCTCCGCCGTACTATCTGAATTCCCATCCGCATCGTTGTCATTTTCTAGCTCTGTAAGTGATAAGATGAATCGTTGTTTAAACTGTTTTATAGCCGACAATCTTCTAATCTTTTTCAAAGCCTTTAAAAGTTTTTTGATAGCGCATTTACAAATTTAAAACAACTTAAAAAAAATTTTCCACATCCACACTATACAACTCAAACCAAATTTCGGAGGGGAAAAGGAACCAAATTTTTAAATCCCCATAAACAACCAAACACACTACACAATTTTGATCACATTAGTGCACCTTATTACATCACATAATATACACTTAGAAGTAATTTGCTTCGCAATGCACTTATCTCTGTTTTAAAATTGTTTTTCTGTGTCCTTTACCTTTGCTTTTCTCAGAATCCACTTTTTCAATATTCTTTTCCGACATCTCGGCAAATACTGATGTCACTATATCTTTTTACAATTGCCTTGCTCTCCAAATTGATTGCTCAATTAATGCGCTACAGTTATTGATTAAAAAGCGCAAGCACAAATTCGTTGAAAAATTCAGTTCACAGTCACTTATTTAAGGCTCTTCACCATATATTTGAATTCATCCGCCTATTGCTCACAGTTGCAATGCTGCACGAGAAATGATATTCTAGAGTGAATGGCACCTGCTTTTATCAGAGTTCGTCTTAATAAAGCTGAAGATTCACTTATCGCAGGCTTTACAATCTAAAGAAGCTAATAAACTTATAAAACCATGTTTATTCAGAAAAAAAACACGTTGCGTTTGAGGAAGGCACAGTGAGTTTCAAAAACCTAAGATATAATACAAATTTATGCAACTAAATAATATTCATTAGATAAATAAATAAAGCAAAATGTTCAGATAGCTATACATTTGTAATTTCATAAAAAAAGAAAAAATTTTGTTACATTTATTAATTTAAACAAACAACCATAATATACATTATAATGTTTATAACATTATCAATAAAAATCCTATAAATGACATCATGATACGCACTGTAGGAGCATATTTGGGATAGCCACGATAATGCCATGAGGTAGCAACCATTAAAAAAAAGGAAACGTGTGTGGCTTTCACGTTTCTGTCCGATAAAAAGCATAACATTAAATTACGAACCCCATTTCCGAAAATTAGAATTCGTTGTTTCAGACTAAAAACCATAGATTTGCCATTCAAATTTGATCCGTTTTATGATTTTTGAGTGTTCATAATCACTCCAGGTTGACTACGTCATTCCAATGGTGAAATTTGTGGATGCTTAAACGTCTCGCTTTTATCTCGGGCCACACGACAGAGGGGTGATCTTATCTGTGTTTAAATTATCTCCATCATGACTAAACAAATTTTGGCCAAGTGAATGAATTACTCATTAAGCATGGAAGATTCTCATCACACAATTGGGGTTTTATTTCTTACACTAAAAGCAGTTATAAATATGAGGAGCTCTTTTTTTAAGCCGTTCGCAATGATGTCCAGTCTTTTGTCAGCTCATTCGATGGCGTCCACGAGCTTACACAACATACGATCGTGCTGATAGCTGGGATCATTTTTGGCCGCAGCGTTTGCCTCCAAGGGATCTACCTCCGTTTTAATCTTTGCCCCGCCACTCTCGTCATCATCACCCAAAACCGGAAGCGCTGAGAAGGCGGTGTTCACGATTTCCCGCACTCGCTCTAAGTGCTTTTGGAAACGGGTGGCGGTCTCCACGCGCTGCCGCTTTTGCATTTCCATCATGACGCGTAGTGTTTCCCTCGCCTGATGGGGTCGGAACTCGTTCAGCAGGTGATGCATATTAACGAATAGCAGACTCAGATCGTCAATCTAAAAGAATATTTCGAAGTTTAATAAATTGTATTACAGATACTTATTTACAGGTCGATAATGGAATATAATCTATAATCTGATAGATTACGATAAATCCATACCTTCTCTGTGCGTCGCGGACTGTCAGGATTTAGGATGAGGAAGTCGATAAGGTCCAGGAAGTTGACCAGCAGGGAATGGTTGAGCTTCTTGAGCTCCTTGCGCCGGTCGAAGTGAATAGGGATCAGGCGTTTGATGTTCTGGGACTCGAGACTCCGGATCATTTCGTCGTTGTTGTACTGGATACCGAACATGCTGTAAACTTCGTGCTGCGAGGGCGGCGGCGGTGGGCGGGGCGCTCGGTTGCGCCTTATGTTTTCCTCCGTGTAGTTGGCGATGTACCGCTCCGGCGGCATCGGGAGGCTGGAAACCTGGGTCTCCTGGTTGGACATTTCGATATAAACAATTGCACCTTGGAATTTGTTTTGTTAAGGTGATGACACTTTTAAGGCTGAGCAATCACTCACGATAGAGATGGCACTATCGAAAGAAATTCTGGGACTAAAAAATACCAGCGTCGAGGAAAAAATAATGGTTCAGATAGTATTTTAATTGAACTTAAAATTTTGATTTAAAAAAGGTAGAAAATAAAAATTTTGCCGATTTTGAATCGCTTTACTTTGATCTTTCACGTTAAAAATGAATTAAATTAGATTGTCTATCAAATAAAAAATAATTATAACAATTCCAAATATTTTAAATTAAAATAAACAAAACTAACATACCTTAATGTATTTAACTTTTAGTATGTTTTTATTCTTCTAAAGATTATGTAAAAGCTTAATTTATAAAAAAAATTATTGCTATATGGTATTTAGTAATTAATTAATCATGCTTAAAATACTAAGCAATCGAACACTACTATCGATACAGTTAGGGTGACCATGCGCGTGTGCAGGTTGGCTAACAGAATTGCCTCTTTACATTTTCCGTCCGCCTCTTCTCTCATTCGCTACTCGTTCGGAGAGCAAAACAAAATAAGAAATACATATATCTCGAGGGTGAATAGGAAATTGTTCCTGTAACGATTCGCGCCAATTCCCCGCGTTATAATAAAAAACAAAACATGAAAACGGGACTAATTTGGGGATAAGTCCCAGAAACCATCGAAGAATTGGTCGCGTGCCTCCACCATTTTGTTTTTCCTCACCCGCGTGTTTTTTGTTTGTGTGCGTGCGTTGGTGTAAAGCCGTCCCCAGAATGCCTGTAAAAAATGCAAAACCGAACTTAAGACAG
Organism: Drosophila rhopaloa; assembly: GCF_018152115.1. NCBI lineage: Eukaryota > Metazoa > Arthropoda > Insecta > Diptera > Drosophilidae > Drosophila > Drosophila rhopaloa. The sequence goes on along the minus strand of NW_025335059.1, from coordinate 11,561,377 downwards.
ACTTTTCGCAGTTCGGATTAGTAAACCATGGAGCGGGCTTCAGCAGAAGAAGAGGGTAAGCACCTGGGATAAGTAACGACATCGAAGCCCCAGGCGATCTTCGTTTGATTAAGTCAGCGCTATTTTAGGTGTACCGCGCGTGTGTTTGTGTGCGAGTGTGTGAGGCGGGCAGAAATAAACAATGAAGCAGATCTGCGATTGGGTGTGATGTTTTTTAACAAAGTTTGGATCATATTCGCTTATTACAGCCTCCCACAGTGAAGCACGTCAAGAGATATTAGACATCGCCAGGAATCGCACGGGGACCCAAGTGGCAAAGTGCATCCTTGCATATGATGAGCACCAGGACCTCGCCTCGCTCATAGTCTTGCTCGAAGAGCTCTCGAAGAATACCGACTACTCTACGGACCTTAGGATATCACTGAGATATGTGAGTCACTTTAAACAATAATAAAATCATTCTTTTACTTTTAAGTAAGGGGCCACCAACTGTTCGATTCTGATGACGGTAGTTGTCAGCTCTAAAGTTGTAGACTCCACTTAAAGAAGCTTAGTGAAACCAGTTTCTGAAGTATCTTTAATGCAAAATTGGTGATCATATGAAAACTAAAATCGATTTAAGTTAACTTTAAACTTTCAAGAAGATCACCAACATTAAAAAAAGTCCTATGCAGGTCAAATTGTAAATGAGAAAAGCGAATCAATTAATATTGAAAAACGTCTACTAAATCTCGAAATTCAAAATATTTTTTGGAAGAAGTTCAAAAGCAGTTGCAATTGCGAATTTAAACTATTTTCTTAAGAACCTTTAATAAACTATTTTATTCTTACAGTATATAAAGGAGTTGCTGCGCCACTGTTTAAGCAACGAGGATGTCTCTCGACGATCAGCCATCGTGGCCGCAGGAAGTGCCCTTCAATACTGCGGAAAGATCTATGGAGACCGCGTGGAGTACATGTACCAGGTGGTGGAGCACCAGATCGAAGCATTGCTTACATCGGAGCCGCAGAAGGAGACGCCCAGCGGAAGTGATGGGTGAGTTAAAGTCAGAAGAGAAGAATCGAAGGAGATAGTAGAAGATAAAAACATGTGGTCGGTGATTGTCTCCATTGCGTCTGGTGTTCAGTCTTATCAGGGCCGAATACCGCTTATCGAGCTTTCTTTTACGCCCCCATCTTCGGCTTTGTTTACGTTAATATCAGTAAAGCCGGCTTCACTTCCTGTTTAATCACATGTTAATGAATGACGGAACACGTTTTTGTGTTCTCCAAAATACATAACAAAACGGAGTAACTAAAGATATGAGTAATAGCCCAGCCAAACGCAGGAAAAAAGAGGTAGACACATTAGATCATTCATAAAATTTAAGGCAACCTGAACGATAAGAACGTTAAAAAAACACTTTATAAAAAATGAATGTATGTGATTACAAAATGTAATTTATATGATTAAATGTTATTTAATCAACTTTTTTAGGCAAACTTCAAACACATAATTCCTTCATTATCAGGCCATCTAAATAACATAGTTAACAAAATTAGAAGTAAGTTAACTGTATAGTAAGTAAGTAGCGTAAGTAATTGGAATCTTATCAGTAAAAATTTATTTTAATTTAATTTAAATAACTATCTCTTTTTTAATAATAAGTTATGTTGAAATGAACAATTTATTTTCAGCACTATGACACTATCTGTCTAATTAATTAATAAGAATTTAATCAAATTAGTTGAATAATTGACCTAAAGTCCCTGTTTCAGTTTTTTCATTCGTTACTAATAAGTTGTCCGCAACTTTTAATCTTCATTTATCAATATTCTAATTTGTATCCTCACCAATTCTACAGACCGCAAAACAACATCCCCAAACCGGAGGAGCCGCGTAAACGTCGCGCCAAGAAGCTCACTAAGAAGGAAGTAGATCCGTATTTGCTCACAGTTGAACCGCGAAAATTTAAGACCATGTCGGACGAAAAACGATTTAACCTGACAGGCTTTGTGAAGTGCACGAGGAATCGGACGATAGAGTATCTTTATCAGGATCACACACCGCCCAACCTATGGAGACACGCCCCTATTGTGGATCCCCACAATCCCTATGACCAGGATGAAAAGAAGCAGTATAAGATGTTTACGTATCATGTCGAACATAGATATAACACCCTGCTGCCAGATATTCCATTCGAGCGGCTGAGTCTAATCAAGGAATATGTACACACGAACCAGGTGAACACCGGGGAGATACTCAACGAGCACATGACGACCAAGGATTACCTGGACGAGTACATTGCGCTGGAAAATCAAATGTTGGCCGCACGCTATGGAGCCACCGTCAGGACGAGAAGGAGGATGGATGAAACTGCGAAAAGAACGCTAGAGGAGACGGAAGATTCTGAGCTTGCCAAAAAAGTGCGACTGGACGAAAATCAGCCTATGGTTACGGATGAAGCTGGACCCCTCGATTCTATAGACGTGGATCAAGTGGCGATGGCGGCAAATGAACAATCCCTGGTCTCAGGCGAGGCTTTAAAAAATCAAATATCAGTGGATTCTGGCCTGGGTGAATCAATCAATACCAGCCAGCAAGACAGCACCATAAATACCACACTAGACGTCAGTCAGGTGGAGAATTCAACATTAGACGCGAGCCGAGTAGAGGACTCCGGCTTAAGCGAAAGTCAAGTGGAGGTTTCGTCCTTAAGCCAGGTGGATAACTCCTTAAGCGTTAGCCAAGTAGAGAATCCACCGCTAAGCAGTACATTAGCCATCAACGAATCCAGTGTCCTGGATAGCACGAGACTCGACTTGCCCCCTGCTAAAGATGACTCCCTCCAGGATATGTCGCAATTCGATTTCGGAATCGGTATGGACGACGTCTCTGATTGCCAGCTGCATACAGGTAAACCAATGGCAAACCAACGCCTGCCAAGCGTACTAAGGATAAGTGTTTTTTTAATCGTTTTGTTGTAGTTTTGGAGTACTCACATTTTGGTTTCTTTTTGTTTTTTTATTTTGGTACCTGATCCCGCACTTGCATCCCTGCATTGCAATTGCCACGGCAGACCAGTCATTTGACGATGAGGGTGTTGTTCTTTCAGATCTAGAAGATCAGCGCCAACTGTCTAAGGTATTGGGTCTGCACGGTGAAAATATGGAAATGTTAAACCAACCAAAAGAGCAAACAGATAAAGTCATTCAGATGAACGCCGAGGTTGAGGTCGATGTCTTAAGGGAAGTCTGCTATCCTATTACGCTGAATATTTTGGGTCTTCCGCAAAAAAACCTGCGCCGTAAATGTATTTTTAAACTGTCGTCAGAGTTCGAATTGTTTAAGCAAGCGGTGAGTGCCAAAACTCATAATTCATATTTTTAGTCAAATATTAGTTGTGAATGCAAAAAACATTTTTAAACAAAGTTAATCGAAAAGAGATCAGAGGTGTATGATTCTGTATTGATTTAATTTCGGTTTGTTAAAATTGTTAAAATCCTCCATTCCAGCGTCTGCCTAACAAGCGAGAGACGGCAGCAAAGCCGCCAACTGCTGCCAAACCTGCGATTTTACGGACTGACAAAAAAGGCTCCCCAAACAGTGGACAAAATACCCGGCTCCCCCGTTAGCCTAGAATTTGACATGGATTTTAGTAAGTTATTTTGCGATACTTCTTAATTTATGTTATTAACCCTTTTATCATCATTTTTAGATTTCTTGGGCTTTCGTCGACGTCGGCCCACACTTGATTCTGGTTTTGATTTTGACGAGATGCGAGCCGAATCAGGGCCTGTTTCAACCATAGGAGAAGTTAAAATTGAGGTTGAAGATCCTACTGAAAACCTAGCGAATAAAGCACTAAATGAAACCACAGAAGATATTTTGGAAGTGACTGCGAACCCCAGAATGGAAAGTGGATTGGGAGATTCAATTGTTTCCGAATTAAACACGACCACTGAACCCACAACAATGAATGAAAGTGGAGATACCACGAAGCTCGAAGTAACTGAAAACTCCGGAGCGGAAAGTGGATTGGAGGCTACAACAAACGCAGATATGGGAAGCGGATTGGTAACGACAATAAGCTCTGAATTGGAACCCACCACTGACCAAAGCGCAACGGACTGTCGTGTTTTAGATGTTACACAATTTGACCATTCAATGTTAGAAGTCACTACGTTGCTAGACAAAGCTATACTAATTGACGAAGCACCTGCAAAGGATTTGCATGCTAATACAACCGCTTTGGACAATGAGGCACATGATTTAGATGTCGAGCACTTCGATGAGTCTACGAGAGGCGACTCTCCAATAGGATTTGATTACTCCGATAACCCCGATTCCAGCTCTACGGTAATTATAGTGCATAAAATAATAATCGCATGTATTAAATTAAATGTTATAGATCCGAGACTGGCATAGGCGATTGGCTCCTGCCTTGGAGGCAGCCCATGAACGGCAGAACTTCAACATCAAAGACCTTGGCACTGAGATATTGGACGTTTGCAAGGCGAGTAATGGAACAGCCACTTTAGCGGATGTAATGACAAACAAGGATCCAAGTATCATGTGTCGCTACATGCTGGCTTCACTAGTACTGGTAAGTAGTACGAAATGGAAATGCGAACTATAAATATTATGTAACCCCTTTTTTTTGTAGACTAACCACGGTAACGTGTCTTTGAGCTTTGGAAACCGCGATAAAAGTAAGCCCATCGATATGTCACAGTTTTGTATGCAGTTAAAGAGTACTGAGCGGATGGAAATCCATCCCGAGGATGATGTGGGCAACATAAACGCATCCAAAAGCAAACCGGCGGGGAAGACTACAGAACAAAAGAAAGATGGCGTGACCAACAAACCGGCGCCGGTAAAGACCAAACGAAAGTCTACGGAAATGGCTTCTCCCGAGGTGTTTGCAAAAACTGTGCGTTTGATACAGCCCATCCCAAAGATATGTCAGTCCCCCGCCGATGACGATTCGGGGATATCTTCGATGGGCTCTTCATCGGCATCGACATCCCGGCTTAAGTAGTAGTAGTCTTGTGATCCGTCTTGAATGTGTTGAATTGCTATTATAGCCATGTATAGATTCGTCGCTTCTTAGTCGTAGCTTGTCCAACTTATGTGCTCCATATTCGAATTATCTAAATACTATATAATTTTCAGGCCCAGCGAACAATGCACTTTTCCCAGCAGTACAGCAAGATCAAGAGGCTGCGATAGATTTATCCCTTGCCAGACATCAAAACCATTTCCCTTTAAAAGTGTACAAATATTATTAATATTAGTTGTAAAACAGTTGCAATAGAAAATATCCTTTGATTTAAGCTTATATATGACGCAATAATTGTTTAGAGTAGTCAACCAGTATTATCTAAGCTCATCTTCCTTAAACATATGAATAAGTTAATACCACCTTTTGGTTTTTTATTTACTTTTTTGGATTTATTATTTCATTTTCATTTGCTTTTGAATTTTATCCTTTCATTTTTATTTTTAGATTCTCAATTTACTTATACAAATTTTTGCTTTCTTTACTTTGATTTTTTCTTGAATTTTCTTTTCCTTTACAATTTCATACACATTTTATTTTCAGACATATTTTAATTGCATTTAAAAAAAAATAGACAATTTCAATTAACAACAGGAAGTGTTTTGGATCCATATGAGCAGATAGTACTAGTATCAAGTACCTGATCTCGTACTGTACAAAAGTATAACCATTTAGTTTTCTTCGGACTTTAAAAATTATGTACATAAGAAAAACGTCAACCAATATATATATCTATCTGTTCATAGTGTCGCCTAGAATATAATGTATATATGTATGTATTTACCAGAGGGCAAGCAAATGTCTATTTACAGTGCAAAAAATATTGTTTTTTCATAGGTCTAAGTGTAGTTCTTAAGGAATAAAACGAAATCATGCAATCACTTAAATGTTTTAATGAAGGTAGGTCGGGGACTGTGGTTAATGCTATTCTGAGTCGCTGCTGCCTGATTTGTGCTCCTCCTCCTTTTTCTCCTCAGTCTTGTAGTGGCGATACTCCTTTTTAAGTTCCCACATGTTTTTGTGCGGATTCTTCATATTGTAATCACACACATCTTTAAGAATCTCCTTCAAATAGCTGATGGGCTGATTGGTGATCTTGACCAGATCTTTGATATTATAGTACTGATGCTTCTCAAAGGCGTGGAATAGCATGTCCATCACTGCATTCTTATCATCGCGCGCCTTCTTGCCCTCGGCCTTTTTACGCTCCCGATACTCGATCTGTCGGAATAATTAAGTTAATAGAAAGCAGGGGAATTAGTTTTTAGCTGTACTTACGTTGTGTGCATGATCCTTGACGGGCTTGAAGTTCTGGACAATCTTGTCGATGGGCTGTACCCTCCGCTGGGGCTCCGATGCCTTACGGATGGACTCCAGCTTCAGCTTCATGTAGCAAGTGTCGGCGATGGGACGGCACTCTAGCTTCTGGACGATCCGGCCCTCCATGTAGAGCTTCTCGTTGTCCGGCTGCCCAACCGGATTGGTAGAGCCCTCCTTACCTTCGGAGGGGGCCATGTGCGAGAATACCCCGAGCGTTTGCTTTGTCACCTGCGACACGTCCAGGACGTGCTCCGTGGGTATTTTCTCCTCGGGGTCCAGGGCCAGGACGGCCGGTGTGAGGGACAGCGAGACCTGGGCCTTCTGGCCGGGCGTCTTGTTGATCCGCAGCTTGCCCACGTCCATATTCGTGGGGGCCTTTTCCCATTTCTGTGCAATGTACTTCGGCACCTTTACCAACCACACGCCGCGTCCGGCGTTGGACAGGTCCAAGTCCTTGTCGATAATCTGCGTCTTGTCCTTCTCGTCCTTCGACATTCTTTTTGCTTGTCAGGATTAAATATAAATTTACAAAGCTGCTTGCACCGTTTTCGGATTTTTGTTTTTGTGGCGCAAATGTAGTGCTGCAAAACTCCAAGCAACAGTTATAGAAAAATACTAGTTTTAGTGTTTTTATAATTTGGTATTTTTGTTAATCTACATTTTACAACTTACAGTTTTTTTACATTTTTATTGTGGCTACCTTTAAATGTTACCAAATTAACGTTAGATGTAATATTAGAAAATTCAATTATTATTGTTGAGATCAAAAACAAATTATCTGGTGAACAAAATTAATTTGTTAGAGGAGCGCCGTTCTGTTCTTAAAGCGGAAAAGTTTTGATTTGGTAGTAGAAAAGTGGGCAAAAAAAGTTGTCCTAAAATTAGGGACAAGATTTTACAACTTTACAAAAATAAAAAAATGCAACGTTTTTAACCAACTCCGCTTTAAGTATGCCCATCATTTAGAACTTCAAGGAAATTATATCTTCAAATAGATTACTGTACTAAGTTTCGGGAGGTATAATTTTAATTTATTAAGGTATAACTAGCCGAATTTTGATGACCCCAAATGTTGGTTTTTTGTTTGTTATTTTTTTGATTTCATATCCCCATTGGAATAGTTTTATACTATTTTTATTGTTTCTTTTAAATTAGGTTGACAGCTTGATGATCGTGTAGAATCTATTCCTCCTCCTCGTCCTCCTCCTCTTCTTCATCCTCCTCCTCTTCGTAGCTGTTGCCACCAGTGGTGGTGGTGACATTGGAGGTCAGCTCGATGGCGGGCTCCTGCTCTTCGATTGGCGTGATGGGCTCCTCGATCAGTGGCTCGTTGGCCTCGTTGCCGCCCTTCTGGATGGCCTGCAGCTCCTGGGCGGCGATCTCGGACTCCTGGCGGGCAATCTCGGCCAGCTCGGCGGCCTGGCGGGCCAGTTCGCCCTCGCTCTCCTTCTCGATCTCCGCCAGGCGCTCCAGCTCCTGTTCACGCAGACGCTGCTCCTCCTCCAGGCGAGCTTCCTCGGCGGCACGGGCTTCTTCCACAGCCTTCAAGGCGGCTTCTTCGGCGGCCTTTTGGGCGGCTTCTTCAGCTAGACGAGCCTCTTCAGCGGCTTTAAGAGCGCTTCTTCAGCGGCTTTCTTCGGCGGCTTTCTGGGCCGCTTCTTCAGCCGCCTTCTGGGCAGCTTCCTCGGCCAAACGAGCCTCTTCAGCGGCTTTGAGGGCAGCTTCCTCCGCGGCCTTCTGGGCAGCCTTTTGAGCGGCTTCCTCCTCGGCTAAGCGAGCTTCCTCAGCAGCTTTAAGAGCGGCCTGCTCGGCAGCTTTCTGGGCAGCTTCATCAGCGGCCTTCTGGGCAGCTTCATCAGCGGCCTTCTGGGCAGCTTCTTCAGCAGACTTTTGGGCGGCTTGTTCGGCCAAAAGAGCCTCTTCGGCAGCGATTTTGGCGGCTTCTTCGGCAGCCTTCTTGGCCTTGGCAGCAGCCTGTTTCTCGGCCTCAGCGGACAGACGCTCCCTCTCCTCCTTCAGGGCCCTGTAAGTCCATTTAAAATTATGTTAGGTACACCTTAAATCCTTTATAGGAGCTACCAACCTCTCCTCCCGACGCTTGGCCTCGTCGGCTTTCTGGGCTCGCTTCTTCTCCAAGTCCAGTTCGTCCAGAGCTTCCTCGTTGACCGTTAGCAGACGCTCCTGGCGAAGACGCTGCTTCTCCTTGGCCTCCACATCGAGAGGGTCTTCCAGGGGCCTAGGGGCAGAAAATTTTCTAGATGGACGGTTAGGATCCAACTCGGCATCTGAAATGTTAAGCTTGTCAGGAAAAACCTTGCGTAAAACTTTCTATTTTATCTTTCTTCACATTATGAATCCTTTTCTTTGTTGTTCACTCATTGATATCAATTACATTATCTTGTACGGCTAATACTTACTATTCGGATCGGCGAGTGTTGGTTTGCTTATAGACGAGGCAAGGTAAAATTGCAGATACAGTAGACGCCAATGGTTTAGAGTATTGTGTGGCATTAATGGGAATTTTTAAAAAGTTCTGGGTGTGAAGAATTAAACCAAAATGTGGTTAATGGGTTAAGCATACATACATATATACATCTCAAAATGCAAAAGAGTACATAAAGTAAGCTGAGTTCTCGAAGTGTTGGATTGTGTATATTTGTGGTATAACAGTTTTCTATTTTATTTTAATCAATTTTAAGTTTATTTCTTTGGTTTTCATATATATACAAAAATATTGAACAAACGCTGTTTTATAGATTTTTCAGAGTTTATACACTTCACTTATACGCCCGCTAAAGGAAAAAGAGGTATGCATGACATTCAAACCCATAAGAAAAGATTTGTGTTTAGATCAGTATTTACAAATTAATATATTGATACATATTTGTAAGTAAATATCCCTACAGTGTGTTTACATATGCATGAACATAACATTGGTTAACAAAATTCGCGCTGACTTTCATATCTTAAATGCCAAAAATGATGCACATGAAGTATTTATTAATTTGAAATCAGTGAAATCGTGAAAATATATAATTTAATAGTCAGCTATTACTTATGTTACGAAAAATTGAAAGAGAATGAATAAGTATCTACATTTTGGTGAGTCACATGAAAAATGTTAGTATCACAAGTGATGCGCTGAATTTATTTGTTTTTTTTAATATTCGATCTTTTAAGCTGTTCTGATCTGACTTGTGTATTTATTAGTCTGAGTAGTGAAAGCGCCAGTGTGTGTCGATATCATTTGTTCATCTTGTAGATATCGGCTAATTGTCTACCACGCAAAAGAAAGTCTTTTAGATTGGTTTATTTAAGAAAGAGAAGTGTATGTCCATACAAAAATCAGGCATGTTATCATTTAGGCCTCAACTTCAACAGCTTCAACTGGAAAGAATCAATCAATCATAAAACGTATAACGTTAGTGAAATACAATGAACTGAACAATTCAGGATGCAGCAACCAAGAATGTAAGTTAGTTACAAATGAATAAACTAATTAAAATTCTATAGCACCGGCTTAGAAGCTATCTTATCATTGTGAAAAATAAATATTTGTACGTGACTAATAATTATACTTTAGAATTATACCGATAGAATCCTCTTAAACAGTAAATAATAATGCGAGCATTCGAGTAAAACGCGAATTAAGAAATAATTAAAATTTAATGCAAGCCATAGGTGCTTTATCTTATGGCAATCTTATTAATACAAATTGTCTGGCATGTAATGTGGGATGTAAATTATTTTTTGCTTGATTTGATTGTATGAATAGTGTTTTTTCAAGTGGTATCCATTTCGGTACCAGATATTTTTTTATATATTAACGGGAATTTAGAAATAAATAGTTTTAAAGAAAAAAACGCGCACATCTTTTCATTTAATGATGCTTCTTTTAATGAATGGCAATCGTTTGGCGGCAACATCTATAACATTTATGCTTGAGTGATATATACAGGTGTCATATTCAAGCGTAATGTAACACAATGAACAGTACTTACCTTCCTTCACAGGAACATGGGATTTCTTATCACTCTTCCAAGTCGGGTGTCTAAGGTACCAGGACAAGAGGTTAATATCGTTTCGAACTTTGTCCGAATCGTACAATGGACTTCTAATTTTATAGGCCTTGTCACCGCAAATCCTTACTGATGCAAGATGACTTTTACCTTTTGTTATTTAATTATTTAAAAAATGGGATTTAATAACCATTTACTATACAATAAAGAATCTAACCACAATTGTGAACGGAATACATAGTGCAGTAGTGTTGCACCGTTTCAAAAATTCAACTTACCAACATATTTTACTGCTGGCCTGGGATAGTGCGAAATGTTGTGTACTTCCTTGGCGATGTGACGCACAGGATTTGTGACACGGGCCACATAGGCATCTAAGGCTAGTTGCGATGTAGGCTCATAAGTGTAACTATAAATACATTCAGTTTTTAAGAAATTAATTTTCAATTTTTGTGAACAAAAATTCGTTCCTAATACGTCAGAAAACAAGGACTAGGTCATATTTCAGCAAATCTTAAAATCTATTTGTAGCGGATCATAATTATTTAATTATCTTTTTTTTGCACCCAACTTGTGCAGACTATCGTATGCGTATGCGTATTTTTTGCATTAAAATTACACATACGACAAGTGGAACGAATGTAATTAGGTTCTATGCCAAGGGCTTGTAAAATATGAAAATCTGCTCTATAGTTGCCATTAGGTAATCACACATAGGGACATAACATATATACTTGTATGTATTTATAACCTATTTTTGGGTTCAAAGGGCCACTATTAACCAAATGGTAGTTCAAAATCTACTATAGGGTTTAATATATAGCATAAACTGGAGAATAAATTAGGAAAGATATATAATGGTTGGTGGAGATATCTTAAAGATTATGTTTTACTGCACAGGGGAGAAATATAGATATACCCGATTTCAAGGTACCAGTGGGTCCTACTTACCCAGTGACAGGGAAGGGAGTGCAGCTACGTGCACGGCGCACCACGGGAGTATGCAAGTCACGAACCAGGGATTGCGCGCGGTTGCGAATCCGGGCTGTTTCCTCGGAGAAGGTCTGCAATATGGAAGGAATGTTAGGGGCGCACTTGAAACCCAATCGACGGAAGCGAGGACACAGAACACTCCAAGTTCTGCGCGGCTACGGAAGCTTTAGTAAAGTACGGTGGACCAACTTACGGTGAAGGGTTCGGTATTGAGGTAATTGGTTAGGGCCCGAGCACCGTAGCCAGGCGGCAGCCTCTTCAGGTAGGAGGGCACGGCCCGAACCGGGCTGGTTACGATCCTCACCGGCGAGGAGGTGATCCTCAGCGGAGAAAGCGAACTACGGGGGGCGTACACCCGGGTGACCGTGGTCGGGTTGTAGACGTAGGACGGCGTGTACGTGGTGTACGATGTCGGGATGTAGGTCGAAGTGTAGGTCGATGGCAAGTAGGTGGGGCTGTAGTAGGTCGATGGCGTGGTGTAGGAGTAGGTGGTGCGCTCCGGCGATGAAATCACTCGGGTCGTCGTGCGGACAACGCGAACAGGCGATGGAGAGTGTATGACGCGGGACACCACACGGGCGGGAGAGGTCACCACTCGGATGGGCGACGTGACCACCCGGGTTGCGCCATAGCTGCGTCGGGGCACCGAGTAACTCGAGTAGATGGGGTAGCTCGACTTGTACACCTATTTGGCAACGGTTCCAAAATTAACATAACATCTAAATGACAGGGTTCGGTGATTATGACTTTATCATTAGCAGAATGAGAAAGCAAGGAACAGAAGTAAGAACATAACTAGCGACAGAAACGGAAACAATTCGTTTATGATCCCTCCAGTAAGGGAGGGTATATATGATAGCTCAATGTTTGTTAATTCCGAGTCAAAAATGGTCGAGTTTAATACCTAAGTTGTTCATTAACTTGCTTATGTAGCCAGTAAATCAAATGTAATTTAACACTCCATTCTTTTTTTAAAATAATTTATAATGATCATTTATAAAGTAGGGATTGGAATACTTAATTTTACTTTTGGCAATTTAAAATAATAAAGAAACTCCATTTAATTTGCTCCTCTTTACAGCCATAAATCCCTCTTTAAGCGAATAGTTATGGGTTCTTCTTGGGCTATAAACTAAATAACTAAATAAGACTATGATGTGAGGGCTTACTACTAACCGAGTCGGCTTTTCCAGTGACGATGATGTGATGAATGTGATTGAACAGTGTGATAATAATCAATAGAAAGAATAGTAAAACCATAGAAAGATGGATGACAAGCGGTGTAGGCGACTAAGATGAAAATCAAATACTTACACGAGTTACTTTCTCGACCGAGGGGTACTGAAAGTAATACAAAATACGGCATTGGATTTATATCAGAAAATATGACAACTCTCATATTCCTTGACAATTCGGTGCTGGCTTGAAAATCTTTATCCACAAGTCACTTTCCTAAATTATGTCTTCAGTATGAATATCGTATCTACCTTCTATGCTCATTTCAAAAAAAAGGAATGCTAGGTTTATTTGAGATAAGACGGTGTTTATTTTTATTGTATCACAAATATGTTTTAACATGACTGCTTGAAGGTTGCAAATACACAGAGAAATTGTTGTTTCAGTTAATCTAGTCTATATGCGAAACTATTTGGTCATTAGTGGTGATTAGTCCAAGTCAAAACAAATACATCATCGGAAACATCGTATACATATAGGCACTCAAGGTTAGCGGGTTAAGTGGATTATTTCAAAGTAATATATATATATTGGTTCGAGACAATGACGTATTAGTGGGCACCATAACATTCAAAGCCGTGGGCGCCCGCTCCCGATCCGCTGATGGATGCAGTGCATCCTACACGTGGTAGGAGAAGTGGCGGTACTTGGTGCCGCCGGGCAGGTTGCCGGAGGTGGTCGAGGAGTAGCTGTAGCCCCCGGGTCCGGCGCCAGTGGTGCTGGTCCGCTCTGTGCTGTAGTTGTACGAGCCGCCGGGACCGCTACGCGACGTCTTCTCCACGGTGGACGAGTACGTGGAGCGCTCCGGGCGGTACGAGTGCGGGTTGCTCGAGTCGTAGCTGCTCTTTTCCACGGACGACTTCGAGGTGTACGAGTAGTCCGAGGAGGCGCGGCTGCGGTGCGAGCCGGGTCTGTCCGTGCACAGGTCTAAGCGTGGAGTCTATAAATTCCGATTTGATAGTGATATATAGATAAGGATTGTTTTGTTTTGGGTTGGTTTGGTTGGTTTGGCGTTGGCAACACAAGCATCATTTAAAGTTAAGGCAGGTCTGCTTTGCCGGCTAATCGACTCTCTGCTCCACGAACTGTGCTGTATGCAAATGTCCAAAATAACGCAATGCGACTCAAACGGGGAAATTGAAACATGTTCGAACTGTTTAACTTTAGAGTTTAATGCAACCTTCTATGCACACACAATGCTATGATTCTATGGATGAAACGTTAGATACATGGGTACACAGAGAGAAAAGACCATTCTTGGTTTGAAAATTGAAGCATATTCGATCAAATATCATAGTTTCATTCCGGTACTTAAATCGGAATGAACTACCATTTTTTTTTTTGTAGAAATCTAGAGGATTCCTGTCTTGTCTCATTGAATTAACAGAATTTTTTAGATTGTAATGTAAAATGCATTCTTTCTGATTTTACTTTTTAAAACCTCAAAATGGAATAATGAATTAAACGGAATATGCACTTATAATTGCAAATCATTCAAACATTTTCAAACAGATGCCAATGCAGGTCCTATTTCTCTGTGTAGGATAAAAACTTGTACACATGTTTAGTGGGTTAACACAGGAATTTATATTTATGGACTATGGCTAGACTAGATGTAGTAGGCCTATCGTTATTTCGTATGTTTTTTCTGTTTTTTTCTGTTTTAGTTGATTACGTGTTCTTAGGAAAGACTATATTCGTTCGACTAGCATTCGATTGGGTTCGGTTGGTCGGTTAAGTGTGGATGGGCTCCCTAGTAGGAGTACTTGGTGACCATCGCGCCGGACCTTTCGTTGCGGTAGGTCTCCCGGCGGACCGGCAGGGATTCGGAGGCGGCGCGATGGAGCCTCGGCAGCTGGGCGTCCAGACTGTCGCGGAAGGTGCGAGCAGCGGTATTGCCGCCCGCCTCCACGGTGTCGATGTGCTGGCGCACCATACCGAGGATCCGGGTCCGGTTCTTGTCCCGAGTGGACACGTACGGCTCTATCGGCTCGTAGGCCAGCTTGTAGTCCGGCTTGATGGCCGCCCGATTGATCGGATCGAGGATCGACCGCTGGCGCCGCTCGAGATCGGGACGCCGCACTCCGAAGGCGGTCACCGGATCCGAGATGAGCGACGGCCGCGGGACGAACGGAACTTTCTCCCAGTCAATTGGTGTTCTCTTCGTTCTCTGCAATGCCCAAAAGTCCACAAGTTTGTTTTTAATTTCTGGGTCAGCCGGGGGTTAAACGCGTGGCTAACGTGGTTAGGTGGTGCAGGAACTCAACTGGGCGGTGGGGCTAATATATACACAATCTTAAGTGGCTGCGGGGCATTTATATACAGCTTCGTTTGGGCAGTGGTTGAGATCGATGTGCTGGGTGGGTCAAGCTATATCCAATATTCGAACATCCTTACATTATGACTCAAGCTGCATATATACACATGTATCTGTATACCAGAGTGGACCTTTTTGTAGTACATAAGGAGTAAATAAGCAAAACAGTTCACTCATACGCAACGTTGCCCTTGCTCGTATACTTAATTGCAAAAAGGTAGCATACTTTACGGGTGGCTATTTAACCACAGGAAATTCCAGTATTTAAATTTAAAATTTGAGTTTCCAAAGGTCCACCCCAGTCTAAATACACATATGTATGTATGCATATTGATACGACGTAGTGTGGTTGTAAGTAATGTGCATTGGGAGCATTATGGAATCACTCGCAGCCTTTATATGGGACACAAACAGCAAACGTGTATTTATTTACAGCAACAAAGCCAAGTTAATATTTAATTAAGCTGTTTATACTGCATTCTATCCCTAAAAACCAAGCAACACTTCTCCACAATACATATTTAAAAGATACACATCGTTATATCGTCTCTTTTTCATTCATCAATTCACTATCATTCTAAATTATTTATAAAGATGCAACATTTGTCAAAATTCAAATACAAGGAAAACAGAAAGTGTCCAGACAAGATGGATTTACATATATATCCTTGCTTTGGATTATCATCACATTAAACTGTCTGAAAAATGGATCTTTTGTGTTTTCAGCATTTATCTTCTAATTTTGAAAAATGTTGCCGTTATTTTATTGTTGGCTCTTTTCATGGCTTCGGTTTATTTGAATATATTATGGAAATCGGAAAGATATTTTTAGGACTAGCGAAGAGCGAAATGCGCGCGCATATAGTATTACACATACAAAAAGCAAAACCACGGCCCGAACAAAAACAAATTATCGAGAGAGTTGCGTCCGTATGAGTTTCATCGAGAATTCGCATGTGTTTGGAATTCCACTCGCCTATATGCTAAACATTTTTGGGCACCAGACGGACCTCAACTTTTTGTAAATAATAATAAAATAAATAGAGATAGAGAAGAAAATGTTCAGCCTCCGCTGAATTCTTAAAATGTGTTCGCGTGTTATATTTGGGAGATGAGTAAACACGTATATCCGAAAGAGATATGAAGATCATCGCGCAGCAATAAATTTCGGAAAAATTCAATTCCCACGACCTCACGAAAATTGCAATGTTTTCACACTCGCATAATTTTGTCATATAATTTTGTCACATATTCTTAATGTGTCTGTCTGGTTTTATTATGGTTAGGCGGTGATCGCACATATATCACATATAGTATAATACAAGTACATACAGGCGTATGTAGAACCATTATGAGAGTTATTAAATTGTTAGAAATAGGTTTATGTATGATTTACTACACAAATGTTTACACTGAACCTGAAAATACTATTTGGCATATGTACATTTACAGAACATTCCAGTGATCATCAAATATTTTTGACCACAAGGACATTTATTCAGTAATAAAAAACCAGCTAGTTATATACTGTAAGTTCGATACGATATTCATATTTGGTAGACACTTTACATTCAAACGTGTTTCAATTTCTTAAATAATCTGTTCGCTCGTCAATATTAAACCATAGAGTACAGCCAGTGGGACACAAGCGTTTATAACTGAAATCTTGTGACTACAGATTCGATTAGCTAACTGCTTTCAAATTTGTCAAATTTATCCGCAGCGTTTGTAGACAGTGCATTCACAAGTGACTTGTTAATTTTGAATTTCGAATTTTGAATTTTGAAACTGTACGCACAGATATATTTCACAGATTTAAATCAAGGAAAACCACACTACCGTATGTCAAGTATATAATTTTATGTCGAAGGGCTTACCGTAACGGCGTAAGAAGTAGTCACCGGCCTCGAGGAGTACGTTCTGCGAGTTGTAAATCCACTTTCGTAAACCATTTTGCGATTTTTAGATGCTTTTTTGAAATTTAAAATTGAATTGTTCGTTGGATTTGGTTCGGATATATCGTCGTTGCGTGTTGTTCACTAGACGCCCGTTCGAGTTGATCTGCCTGAGAATGGCACGGAGCACTTGCTTATAATTTTTTGATTTTCAAAATTTTCACAGCCTTCGGTCTCTCTCACTCTCTCACGCTCAGTCTATACCTCTTTTTCTATCCATCTCCCAAATAAACTTATTTTTGGAATTAAGAAACATTGACATCTCTCGTCCCGAAGAGCGAGCAAATTCTGTTTACATAAAGCCAGCAAATTTCATACAGTTGTGTTAGGAAAAGGCCTATATACACATGTACATCGTCTTGTGCTTGCAGGATATAAGAGCCCTTTTTTGAAAACAAACGTCACGGTTGTTTTCCAGAAGCTTTGTATTTTTAGATTTAACACTAATTAATAGAACTCTATTTAATATTCGATCTTTAATGACGCGATAAAGTGGCCCCTTTTGAGTTGGTGATATATGGGTCGACATGAGCACAAATGTAGTGGGTCTTATTTATTTTTAAAATTTAATGAGCAAATATTGAAATTGACAATTTATGAATTTCAATTAAAAGCATTGGCTGTCTGTAATATATGTCATTAAACGTCGAAGATGTTAAAAGGCACTCTATTATCTTGAATGAATCACAAATAAATAAAATTATATTTAAATCTCAAATATATCTCATCAATCAAAACATCATCGTACAGTTCAACATGTTATTTTGGGTTCTTGGATGGATTAACAATCAAAAATAAAACTTAAGGCAATGACGGCACATTTTTGGGTGCCATTTTATACATAAAACAAATAAGGCATGAAATTAAAATCCTGGGAGCAATTAATATTCAGTGGGTATCACCTGTGGACCGGACACAGAGTTTTTCACACATATATCTGGAAATAATTTATTAAAAAATACAAACCTGAAAATAAGATAAAAATAAATTTTGTTTTCCAACAATTTGAGGCCAGATTACTCATACATTCTTACAATAAGATCGGAAACATGTATTCGTGAACATATAAATAAACTGCACATCATCCTATACCCACATATTAAATCGGGTGTGTAGGTGTCTGGTTGTATATAAACAAAACCATGGCAGAAATTCAAAAAAGCAAATTCTTTATGACATTAACCTTAACGAGAGGCAATGAATGACTCGTAATTTCAAGGCTGCCTAAGTCACACTAATCGGAGAACAAATTTGCCATTGAGCACTGACTTGGAATTCGTTATTTTCTTTGTACCAATTAAGTGTAAATGGACATTGAAAAATTAACAGAAATTAAATTATCTCACAGGATTCTTTAGATAAACGGACATTGAAAAATTAACAGAAAATAAATTGGCTCACAGGATTCAATGAATAGGTTTTAGATTTAAGTATATGTTAATTGTAAAGTTTCACGAATGTTTATTATCATGGAATACATTGCGTGAAGTAAATAATATTGTGCTGCAATAACTTTAGAAGAATATCAGCAAAGGGGAGTAAAAATGGAAATAAAAAGATTGCTAATAAGCTACAACAAAAATAAAGTGGATGTTGTAAAGTCCATTTTATTTCGAATTTTAAAATAAATGTAATTTTTTTTGTTTTAAATAATAAAAGAAACTGAAACCATATGTTCCTCAATTATTCAGATAGCAGTTACTCTGCTAATTTGTGTCAAAATAAATATAATATAATATTTAAGATTGAGAAAATATACAAGACGGCGTACTTACATAATATTTTATTATAGTAATGAAATAAATTAAACCCATATACTTACTTATTACTAAGAATTTAAAGGAAAAGTAAACCTTGCGACTTTTAAACATAATTGTTAAATAGAGAAGTAGATTATCATTTTTTTTCTCAAAATCCATTTATAAATTTGAATAAGCTTGCTGATGGTAGATAGCAGTATTTATTTATTTTGATTTGTTTTGAATTTCGAAGGTCAGCATTTGCTGCCCCGATCTCGAATCTTCAGATCTAGAAATCTTTTTTAATTTATTATTTTTGTTCTTTACTTCTAGATTTAAAATATTGTGCAATGAAATTGTTAAGTTTTATTTGTATTTAATGTAAGTTGACGTAAAGGTTCCTTTTTGGAAATGAAAATATTTTATAAAACAGCCCTTTTATACTGAAGTACAAACCATTTATAAATATCTATGTAAAAGCCCATATATTAAAGGCCTTTTTAATATTTACGAAAAACGAGCCACAAAAAGTCAGTGACTTAATACCAGAAATCTCTTGGTCGGGTGCCCCTCATAATGATGCAAGTCGCACAGGTGCAAACACTTCCATGTGTCTCCGGTCCCAAGTCGCGATTTTGATCCATTGGAGTACATAGATATACGACTTTTGGTTTCAGATGCATGGCTGCTCAATTTATCCGCCCAGCAAGCGTGGTTGTTTGTTGGCGTCTTCGCCGTTTTCGTGGCTGCGATAATTTCGTTAAATAATTGAGTATGCAATGAAAATTGCGCATTACAGCGACATAAATACAATGATGGTCTTACACAGCGAGGGCTTACTGTGCGTGTGTGTGGACATAAGTGCCTGTATGGTTACAAACACCTGTTCATTCGTTTTGCTAGAATGGGTTTCTTTCCTCACTTTTCCCAAATACTCGCTTAAACGGCATTCAAATCTGCACATTGCTTGACATTTTGTAATTTGAACAAATTGCTCGAATTTTTGGGCAACTCCTATAAATAGTGGAGTCGGTAGCAGTAGAAATATTAGTTTTGAGCAGAGTGAACGACGCGTTGGAGCCACCAGAAAAACCCCAAGGGACTAAATAACATAAAACCAAAAAGGATACTATTAAAAAACACAATGAACACAAACTGCATTATTATATTGCACTTATTGGGTGCGATGGTGTTGCTGAGCTATGCGAATGCAATCCCTAAATATGATGACAGCCATAAGTAAGTGGATTATAGTTCTCCAAATTTAGTATTAACTTTGGCACTACTACAGGTTCTACGCGGACAAAGTGCAGCGAGATAGGTCCTACTACAACGAAAATAAGACGCAGCCCAGTGAACCTCAAGCGGCTTCCACAAAAGATAGGCTTGAACGTCTGGGATACACCACTGGATATGGATCTCTAAACGTATGTTAATGATTTTTAATCAATCATTTTTGATGTAAGCTATCTATAATTGATTTATATTCTTTTACGTTTTAGGGTTATCCTGGCGGTACTGGACTTTCCGCCTACAATCCAATTAAACTCGACCTGGGCGGAGTGGTTTTGGGAACTCTTGTGGGCATTGGAGCCATTATACTAATTCCGAAAATTCTATCAGCATTCCATGGTGGATATGGAGGATATGGACGAAGTAAGTACCCTTTTCAAAACTAGTTGCAATTAATCAATGTGATTTCTTACAGGTGAGGATAGTGACCTGACACCCCTGAGTACCATGATGAACAAAATCGACGATGTCCTGGGTCAGAATAATATTGACTCCACAAGTTGTATGCAACGTGCGGTGTGTGGTTATGTTCGCTCCACGGAGTATAACATGAAGATCGGTTCCTCAGACCAAATGGACGAATTTATTCACATGCTTTCGGAGTAAGTAACTGCAGAATTAAAAATCGATTTAAAATTATTTTTTTTGTGGTTTATTTATTTTTAGAAATTCTCTGGTGGATTACCTGCTAGATGGGACGGCAATAAAAGAAGCGCTGGAGCATGGAAAGCGATCCGACGATAGAGCGTGTGAGGAGGTGTATTCCAATTGCCCCCTGGATAGTAAATCAGCTACGGACATTCTGATGAAGCTTATGCCAAAGAAAAGCTCTCAAGGAAAGGGAAAGTCATCTGGAATTTCTCGGGAAAAGAAGGCTTAGTTAATGTTAATCGTTTCAAGTTTAATCAAATTGTTTGCAGTACCCTTACAACCAAATATTTTTCAACAAATAAATAAACTCCATTGTGCTATCTTTATTTAACCGTGTTCTGTAGTTCACTACAATTTCTAGTGCTTTGACTAACAAGCTTTTCTTTCGCTTTTTAAAGCCTTAGGCTATAAACCATACGAATATAGTGTTTAAATCATATCTTAAACAGGGTGCAGGTAATTTGATTTCATAATTTTTAACCATCATCGTATTTGGATACTTTATTAACCACTACTCGGGAGATTCAACCTTAGCCCCGCTGCTGCTCAAAATAATTTGCAGTTGCTTTTCCTGCTGTTCAATTAGTGGCAGCCATTGCTCCGACGGAGGTGTTAAGTTGCTGGGCTCGAACTTGGGAATTTTACCCAGATTTCCCAGCACAGACTTCCGATGCGTTCGATTTTCCAACATTATCTGCTCCAACTTGTCTACCAGATTGTTGGACTCCTTGATCAGGTCGTCAATAGACTGCAGTAGGGCGTACCAATCAATCTTTTGGGTGCCAATTAGGGAGTTACCCCTCAATCGGAAGGGAAATGGAACGAAGCTCCGCCAGGGCTTAAACGACTCAATTGTGTAGGGTATAAAGTGTCGATCAGCTTCCATTTCCACTGCATCGTCATCGAAGTGCCAGGATGACAGGGTAGGAGCCAGGATCGTATTATTCCCACTTCTTCTTGGCTGATGCGTTTCGTCAAAGTTTAGTTTCCGTATCTTGGCAATTTGATCGCCAAGCCTTTTCTCCACATCGGACATAATGTCACTGCCATCATCTTCTTCGGATTTGGGGAGGTACGAATTTACGAGATCTTTATTATATGCCTTGGGCAGCAGAGTTTGTGTTTGGCGCGAAACTGTAGCCACACTATCGGTCATTTGTGACATGGAATACGTGAGCACATCTGCAAATAGCACATTTAATTTGGTTTTAATTAAGTACCAAGTACTAAGCTTACACTTTTCATAGCCATCCTTCTTCTTCGAGTACTGTCCGTCGGTGAGAATGCCAATGTCCTTGTGCAGAATAAGATCCTCCTGTACCCCAAAGCTAGCCTCTTTCATTAGCTTTGTGGGCACAAAGTCCGTTTGTAGAGCCACATTTGCCTTGCCAGCTCTAAGCCGTCTGTTTGGAAAATTATTGAATACTATTTAAAGTTTACAATTAAGTTCAATAACCTTGAGGCATCCAGTAATTTGGCCCGAAGCAAGGCGCTTTTATCGGGTTTGGTAAGCGTAGAAACGCTAACTGCTCGCCAAGGCGGTCGCTTGGCCTCATTTTCCTTTTCCTTCTCCGCAGCCAGCTCCTTCATGCGTCTCCAACTGTTTTTGGCTCTACAAATTTATTAAAATTGTGTAAATAATAGGCAAAGAATTGCCAAATAATACGTTCTCTACCCACCTACTCAATGATGCACTACTCGCACGAATGTTCAAATGCGGAGTTCTTTGCTGGTCATCCACACTTTGCGTCTCGCTGGTTTCCGAGGATGTGCCACTGTTGTTGGAGCTGGTGCTCTGCTTTGGCCTATTCATGGTAGCGATTTGTTTGCCTCTTTAAACTTTAAATGTGTGTGGGTGGAAAAACTTTGCTCTGCACAACGTCTCTATTAGCAGTCAATACATCGATGCATAAACAATTGAAGTGCATCCACGTTGCTATGGAGTCGGCTGAAATGGTTGCGGATGGGGATGGGGTTCGGGTATCGACCTGTCGATAAGGGGGAATAACAAGTAAGGTGAAAAATAATTCACCAATTTACACCTAGGATAGGAAAATAGACGAAGTGCTGTTGCTTCAGCTATTTCTGGCTTTTATTTTTGAAATAATTTTAAATGGGTTTTTATCAATCAATATTCTCAGTCCCATATTAGGTAAAAAAGTTTTTTCAAGATGTAAGGCTCCTCAAGACCATTCTAATAAATCAATTTATAAGACCAGAAAAGAGCAGATCCAATACAATCAAACATTGGAGTTTCCTTTGAAAATAAAAAATATGTTTAAAAACAAAATTAATACATATACGTTATAAATTTCCAAGCCCGAATAAAATAATTTCTTTAGCCTTATACAGACATAACAAAAAAGTATTTTATTTGTAAGTTTCATTTATATTTTACTAGTTGTTATAAAATGCATTAAATATGCGGAAGACATCGCCGTTGTAATTTGTCAAATGTGTTCTTCCAGCTTCGTAGCTGCATTCGGAAAATAGATCGTAGTTCTGCCTGTGGAACCAATAGTTCTTGGAGGGGTTATTGGCGCTAAGATCAAGTGTGTTCAGCTGCAGCACTCCAAAGTGAAATGTGCGTCCGTCGGTCTGGACACTCTGCACGACAATTGGTTTGGGGAGAGCACCCTCCACGGAATCTCCGTGCAATTGCCTAGCTCTTGCCGCAGCCACAACGAAAGCTTTGATCAATGTCCTTGCCTGAAGCTGAGAAGTTGTGACTCCGGATCCATGCGCGTTTTTAACCAGGTTCTTGTTAAAGACCGTGAAAATAGTGTGTGGATGGGAGCAGCTGATATCCGTGCGCAGGGCTGAAGTTATGACACTGTTAGAATTGCAAGTACATACAGTGATTTAAAAACTCACGATAGAAATTGTCCGTTTGGTAAATATGATGCTTTGGAATCGAAATTGTAGTCTTCATTGGGTAAAGATCGGGCAAATCACCCTCAAATTTTCCCTTGACAGCTTCGATGGCACGGTTAGCGAAAATGACTTTTTCAGCATTGATGGAAAACCCAAGAAGATCACCGTCCTTATTGATCGAGGTCTTGAAAGTGGCATTGTCTATAAGCTTTCTACGAATAGAGACTGAACGACCAGCCAGTTTTTCGGTCTCATGCAGGAGTTTGTTTACCAGCAGGCGACTAAATTAGATTCCAGAATTAGGTTTGGTATAAGAAACGTATATAGATATGGACATACTTGACCCTTTCATGGGAAATTCCATAGGAACGGGGCAGATTAAAGGCCGGGCGCTCTGGAAGCCTGACCTTGGGCAGTTTCACTTGCTCCGCATCGAGCACGTGGGATGCCAAAATAGCATGCCGAATACTCTTGTCTATGGAATTGGGCAACTGCTGGCTGGCAATGACATCCTCGATCTGCTTGGGAAAGGTTTGAATCTCGATGCAGTTGGTCAGGACCTGGGCCTGTGGCAGTCCTCCAATTAGCACGTTGTTGTCGGAATAGGAGTGGCAAACGGTGGAATGCCAGTCAGGGTGGCTGCTGTCCTCGGGAATTGTGTTCACACGGGTGCCAACAATGTCCACACTGTGGGATGAACGATAAATGTTAATAATTATATTTAAATATTATTCGCTTAATAATCCTTACATTTTTCTCTCAACTTTGCCGTTTAATAGATCCTCTGGATTCTTTACCTGAACTCCCAATTTCAGGAGCTCGGCCACAGCACCAGTTTCCTTGGGAACTCGTTTTCCCTGGACCAACCAGTGCTTCTTAAAGTGCCAGCCGATGTGCTGGGCACATAAGGTCTTTGTTAGCCTCATTTTAGTTAGGATTTGACAATGTTTTCGTTGAATGAAGTGGTGCCCGGCGGATTGGTTATGAAATGTCTATTAGGGATGGGAGATGTTCTGTTACGGTTGCTCATACAAATATTTTCGTGCCTTAATGGTTACTTAATTAAAATTTTAAATTATCAATTAGCTGTAAAAATGGAATACATTCTTTATACATGAGGTTAGCTTCATATCGTTATACGTATCGCAGAGTTGCCGCTCAGTTTAGCTTAAAATCAAGGCAGACAGTATGGTAAAAACCAATTCAGTTATTAGTTGTTGTTCAGTTCAGTTGATAGATAACATCTTAACTTAAATTGAATAAAAAAAACCTAAATTAAAAGTATGTAAGCTTAGAGTTTAATTGCTCTATAATTTACTATTAAAATTTTATTCTATTATTTTAGAACTTTTCCATACTTAATTTTAAGCATCTCACAAAAACCAGCGATATACATCGCTTAGAGCTGCCACCAATACTTTTTCGAATTCGGTCACACTTTAGGTGATTGTAATAAATAAGAAACAGGCCTGGTTTTGTAAAAAAAAATAATCAAAATCTAGTTAATTTTTAGCAGGTAAGGGCTAAGGCGAGCTTCCCAAATATCAAGGCTTGCACGGCAAATCTTAGTAAACCCGATATTCGTGTTTTAGCCGCTCACATTCTCCCGCAAGACTCACGACACCCCAAAAATGCCCCGGTACAAGGAGTGGGACCTGGCCTGCAAAGTGTATGTCGGCAACCTGGGCAGCTCCGCGTCCAAGTACGAGATCGAGGGAGCTTTCAGTAAATACGGACCATTGCGCAACGTATGGGTGGCCCGTAATCCGCCAGGTTTCGCCTTCGTGGAGTTCGAAGACCGACGGGACGCGGAGGATGCAAAGCGTGCTCTGGACGGAACACGCTGCTGCGGCGCCAGAATTCGCGTGGAGATGTCATCGGGGCGTTCCCGGCGCTACAGGTAATTCCATGGACAAAACACGTCGCACAGTTATTCTTTTTAAATGCTTTCCAAAATGGAAATCATGAATCTCTTGACTCCAATGGAGTAATTCATTTCCAAGTCAACGTTAACAACGGCGGTATATTTTTATTCAAACGGCCGAATTAACCAAGTCCCTGTCAAAATGTATATAATCTGTTTTTTCATTGATATCAACGCAAACCATTGATTGCTAAAATACATTCTCCCGCCATTTTGCTGCACGTGATAAAGCAGCCTACGAAAAAACTTCCACTTAATGGAAGTTTTTTCGTAGGCTGTTTTGGTCAGAGGCTTAGCTGACTTTTGACCAAAATACACGACATTCCTAATCGAAAATTGATAGTATGTTACTCTGACCAAACATACAAACTGTATATATATATTATCTACGATCTGAACCTTTAGTCTTTGTTAAATGCGAGTTATCGACACTTTTTCAGGATAACTCCTTCGGCTAGAACTACTTCCACTGCTACTTCTTCCTTCTTCAACATCAACAATCTACAACAGCAACCATCTTCACAGCCACAGCCAACAACCTTCAACTTGCAACTCCAAATTACCCATGTTCAGCGTCACAGCCTCACAGAAGTTTTGATTAGCAACCCAAATGATTTCATCGTAGAAGAAGCATTGCAGTCGCCAAAGAGTTCTACTAATGAAGTTATCCCGCGTATCCCTCAGATAATTGCTTACAAATATTTTTTTTAATTTAGTGTTTAATAACAGGGCTCGTCTTGGCGGTTTATTGAGCTTTCTCGGCGATTTTACTTTTTACTTGCTGGCCCAAGTTCGTTTCAAAGGAAGTATTATAGATTTGTCCGTCGATTTTGTCATTGCGAATTTGTCCTTCCAAAATGTGGAAAGATTTAAATTAACCAAGTAGCTACAGGGTTTTCCTAAAACTTTCTATTAACTTTTTAATTTGCTCTTTGCCACATAAATACTCAATACCAAATTGGATTATACTTACCTTAACTTAAATTAGATCAAAAAGTTGCACAGCTTTCATTTCCTGTGAATAATGTTATATTGCGAATAAGATTTTGCCAAACCCGCATTTACCTGATAGTGTCACATTTTTTTGTACAGCTTTTTGTAAGTCGCGTATGTACATACACTTTTAAATATTCTAAGCAGAAAGTTGACTTGTAGTTTTGTTAATATTATTAATTTTCTTTTCTTTACCAACAATTTTTTTCAGGACGCCACGTCGCTCCCGTTCGCAAGATCGCTCCCGTTCGCCACGCCGCTCCCGTTCACCCCGCAGTCGCAGTTTCTCGCGCGATCGTCGAAGTCGCTCGGACTCCCGCGATCGCCATTAATATATTTCCAAAAAAAAACAAAAGGATAACACTTAAGCAGTATCGCAATCAAACCTAAAACTTGGCACAGGCTGTCTTTTTTAAAAGGAATTCCTATGTTGATTGCGATGTAAGTAAATTCCCTTTAGATGACACTGTTTCTTTCAATGCATTCTTAAATTTCCTTATTTTTTGTATTAAAAAAAATATAAACACAATCAAACGAGTTTCGTTAGGTTTCATGTGTCATCAAAATGCATCTGTTTCCAGCAAAAGGGGATGTGCTTAATGCACTGTTTATTATGTGAGAATTGACGTGCTACTGTACAACTTTTCTTAGAAGTATGTTCGAATAATAATTTAAACAGGCGCACGAGTGTAAAAATATTATGTATACTAACAAAGGTACACTTTAAACTTAGGAGAAGACGCAACACTAATTCGTTGCACATTTCGCACTGGAATAAACCTTACGTCTAGTCATTGTTTATATCCTTGCCACAGAGCTCTGAGCCCCATTACAGACTGGCGGACTGGATTGGTTATGGCGGACCTTAGCGCATGCGGTAAGTGTTCGACTCCTGGATCTCGGACAGTTCGCCCTTGAAGTTGATGTCGATGACGAAGTCCAGATCGCGGTTGTTCCGCTCGTTGGGCTTCATTTGGAACGTGCCGGTGATCTCCTCGTTCTTCTTGGCCGTCATATGGTCATCCAAATAGAAGACGGTCTGCTTCCAGTGCGTATATGTGGAGTCTGGCGACGTGCTGAACCCAAGGCGCTTGTGACACTTGGTGAATTCTATATTAAAGTAGGTAACTAGCGCCTGCACAAAGTCGTTTCGCTTGATGCACAGGCTGAACTTTGACGAGAAGTTGAGATCTGCCTTCTGAACGGTGTATAGGTCCACCTCCTTAACCATGCAGGAAGTGGAGACCACCTGCTTGGGATCCACCACGTCAACGAGCGGCTCAGTCACGGCCACCTTTCGAATGCAGCTCATGTCGAAGCCGTAAACATCGTCCCACCAGTTGATCTTCTCGTCCTTGTACTGTCGGTCCTCGATAGCCGTGATGTACAGCGTGCCTCGGTCCGGGAACATCATGCCGTTGGGCTTCAGCCACTTGTCCCGCGCATATAGCACTGTGTCCAACATGGACTCATAAAAGAGGCAGTAACTAAAGATACAAAATAAATTAGAATGGTTACAATTCGGGGAAATCACAACTTCTTGTTTTTGTTATATGCGGCTGTTTCATTCTAGATAGCTGCACAAATCTAATCTAGCGGCAGCCAGGGCTATATATCTATTTAAGAGAGTTAATTTTTAAGAGCTCTCTAACAAAATTAGACCTATGCCACCCTTTGGAAATTCGTAACCTACCCCATCCACTCGGAAATTATGATGTCCACGCCCTCAATACCATTTGGAAGCTCGATCTCCTCAATCTTGCCCTTGACCACCTTGATCACGTCCTGTAGATTGTTGTCGATGACCACTTGGCGGGCAAACTCGATGATGTTGGAGCAGTCGACTGCGATCACCAGAGCGGCGCCGGCTTTCGCGGCGAACATGGACAGAATGCCGGTGCCGCAGCCAACGTCCAGCACAGTCTGAAAATGGAAATTACGCGGTGAGATGGCTACAAATTGGAAGCCATGGGAGGGGAGTGAAGTGAAGCGTACCTTGCCCTGGAACAGATGCTTATTGTGGTACATGGCGTTTCGGTATGTGACGGTGCGCACCTCGTCCTTCAGCATCTCCTCGTGGATCCCGAAATGGGCATAGGAGTCGAAGTAATAATCGCGGGACGTCATCTCGTCGGCGTTGGCATTGGCGTTGGGATTATCCCCGGTGGACTCCTCCGCGGGCAGCTTCTTAGCCACATTGTTTGAGTTCGCATTTGAATTGGGCGTGAGGCCGGTCGCAGATTCCACAGCTGCCTCCATCGGGATGTCTGTGCTGGCCTGAGAAATCGAACCGTCAGCATTACAGCCTTTATTTAGATGCAAAATCCGTCGGAAACTCACCATTTTCTAATTTTTCGGCGTCTCTTTGGTTTTTCACGTCGAAAAAATAGCGACTAAATGATGGGACTATTTCTACAGCACGCTAGTTCAAAAATTCGTTTTGCAACACTGTCGCCGTTAAAGCGTGCGAAATTTCGGATTTGGTATTTTTGACTGGGGGTTGAATTTTATGCTCAAACAGTGACAGTCACTGGATCTTTTTGTGATTGGAAAGGGGTTGAAAAAATATTATATGGAATAGTTTTAAGATAATTTTGAAGAGTACTTTACGGAAAATGATTAATGTACCTTTGTGACGTCAAAAAATACAAGAAACAATAGACCCACTATATTACAAATTTATGTAGTTAAAACAATTTTTTAACACATTTTTAATTATTATTTTGTCGATTTGCATATGAGTCAATTAAATTATAGATAAAATGTAACTCAATTTTTGTTTAAGACCCACCTTTACCAGATTATTTAATTTTCCAGTGACTTGACATTGATTGCTTCAGGTCACTGTATACTTCTAATTACTGTTCGAGTATTATTTCAGAACGTTCTGGAATCAAGTGATTTGGTAGAACATGTGGAAGACATAAAAGATGATGTCCATGATGCTTTTATCTAAAACACAGCTCATATCATTCATTATAATTTAAATAAATTTTAATTCTTGAAATTATGTTAAGCACAAGCACCGATAGTTGCGAAAAACAACCGATAGTTCCATCTTTAATTTTCCATCTCTAGTCACCGCTTGCCCGGCAATTTTGGCGGCAAAATAATAGCACATCGCATTATTGAACAGGAGGAAGCCAGGCAGAAAGAAGCGTTTATTTACCAAAAGTATCTTGTTTTAACCGTGTTTACCGATCAAAATGGAAGGCTTTGACGATGCGGGTGTGTTCTTCTCGGACAATTTCGGAGGAGAAAACCAGACGGATTCGCAAATCAACTTGCAGGCGGTGAAGAAGAAGTACAAGGAGTTTATCCGCACTTTCAACGAAGAGAACTTTTTCTACAAATACCGGTGAGTGGAATTCAAATCCCCTCCCAAACAGCTTTAAAGGTAATCTTTCTGTAGCGACACTCTGAAGAGGAACTACTTGAATGGACGGTACTTCCTGGAGATCGAGATGGAGGACCTGGTGGGCTTCGACGAGACGCTGGCAGACAAGTTGAACAAACAGCCTACGGAACACTTGCAGATTTTCGAGGAAGCCGCCCGGGAGGTGGCCGACGAGATCACAGCTCCCCGTCCGGAGCACGAGGAGCAGATGCACGACATCCAAATCCTGCTGAGCTCGAATGCGAACCCCACCAACATCCGTCAGCTGAAGTCGGACTCCGTGTCTAAGCTGGTCAAAATCGCCGGAATCATTGTGGCCGCCTCCGGTATCAGTGCCAAGGCCACGCGGATGTCCATCATGTGCCTCTCCTGCAGCACGGTGATTCCGAATCTCAAAGTGAATCCGGGATTAGAGGGCTATGCCCTGCCCAGGAAGTGTAACACGGAGCAGGCTGGAAGACCTAAGTGCCCATTAGATCCCTTCTTCATTATGCCGGACAAGTGCAAGTGCGTCGATTTCCAAACACTCAAGCTGCAGGAACTGCCCGACTTTGTGCCCCAGGGCGAGATTCCCCGCCACTTGCAGCTCTTTTGCGATCGCTCGCTTTGCGAACGCGTTGTGCCCGGCAATCGTGTGCTCATCCAGGGCATCTATTCCATTCGAAAGGTGGGCAAACCCTCTCGCCAAGATGGTCGCGAGAAAGCCGTCGTTGGCGTCCGTGCTCCCTACATGCGAGTGGTGGGCATCACAGTCGACTCGGAGGGTTCCGGTGCCATCTCCCGCTACAGCAACATTACCACCGACGAGGAGGAACACTTTCGGCGCTTGGCCGCTTCCGGAGACATCTACGATCGTCTTTCGCAGTCGCTGGCACCCAGTATCTTCGGTTCGCGGGATATCAAGAAGGCCATAACCTGCATGCTCTTCGGCGGATCCCGTAAACGTTTACCGGACGGTTTGTGCCGTCGTGGCGATATCAACGTCCTGCTGCTGGGTGATCCTGGTACAGCCAAGTCGCAGCTCTTAAAGTTCGTGGAGAAGGTGGCGCCCATAGCCGTTTACACTTCGGGCAAGGGATCCAGTGCTGCTGGTCTCACTGCTTCGGTTATGAAGGATCCCCAGACGGTGAGTATAATAATATTAAAGGACCTATATTTTACTTATTGACTGATAAAATATCCCTCAGCGCAATTTCGTCATGGAAGGCGGGGCGATGGTC
The DNA here is from genome assembly GCF_018152115.1 of Drosophila rhopaloa. Taxonomy (NCBI): domain Eukaryota; kingdom Metazoa; phylum Arthropoda; class Insecta; order Diptera; family Drosophilidae; genus Drosophila; species Drosophila rhopaloa. Next base: position 11,530,404 of record NW_025335059.1, on the reverse strand, counting down.
CTGGCCGATGGCGGCGTGGTTTGTATTGATGAGTTCGACAAGATGCGAGAGGACGATCGTGTGGCTATTCACGAGGCCATGGAGCAGCAGACCATATCCATTGCCAAGGCCGGCATCACGACCACTTTGAATTCGCGCTGTTCGGTTTTGGCAGCCGCCAATTCCATTTTTGGCCGATGGGATGACACCAAGGGCGAGGAAAACATCGACTTCATGCCCACGATTCTTTCCCGTTTTGACATGATTTTCATAGTTAAGGACATTCATGATGAGTCGCGGGATATCACTCTAGCCAAGCATATTATCAACGTCCATCTCAGCTCAAACAAGTCGGCTCCTTCTGAGCCGGCCGAGGGTGAAATATCGCTGTCAACGTTCAAGAAGTACATCCACTACTGCCGCACCCACTGCGGTCCTAGGCTGGGCGAGGCGGCCGGGGAGAAACTGAAGAGCCGCTATGTCCTAATGCGCAGTGGAGCTGGTCAGCAAGAGAAGGCATCCGACAAACGAATGAGCATTCCCATTACAGTTCGCCAGCTGGAGGCTGTCATTCGCATCTCGGAGTCACTGGCAAAGATTCGCTTACTGCCATTCGTCACCGATGAGCACGTCAACGAGGCTCTTCGCCTATTCCAAGTGTCGACCCTCGATGCTGCCATGACGGGCAGCTTGGCCGGCGCCGAGGGATTCACAACAGAGGAGGACCAGGAGACGCTGAATCGCATCGAGAAGCAATTAAAACGCCGCTTTGCTATTGGATCTCAAGTATCAGAGCAGAACATTCTGCAGGTAATTATAAATTCCCAGGCCTAAGTAAAAAGCGGTTTTACTCACATGTATATGTTTTTCAGGACTTTTTGCGTCAGAAGTATGAGGAACGTACCGTAATGAAGGTTATTCACACCATGATTCGTCGTGGAGAGCTGCAGCACAGGATGCAACGCAAGATGCTTTATCGCATATGCTAACCACTGTTATTCACATAATTATTTTTCCATTGTTTAATTCATTAATCGTTTGCCATTTCCATTGTATCTTCATGTGTATTGTTAAGAAACCCATACATTCTACATTTGAGACAAATAAAAAAAATATATTGTACCCAAAAAAATGTAAGGTATTAAGGGAATCAATTTATTTAGATATTTTCGCAGCTTCGATTTGGGTAATTACTCAAATAAATGTTTATAAAAGATTAGTATGTATCGAAATGTTACATCATCAGATACGCTTAAAACTTTTATTTGCAAGTTTAAATGTAAAGTTAGTACCATAATTTAAAATTGAAAGAGATTAATATTGTAGGTAAGCTAAAAAAAAAGATAATGATTCTATTGCTTCCATTATATTTAAGACTTGCCTAATCAAAATTACATTCTTAATTTTGTAATGCTTGTGGGGAACCCTAGGTATTTTAAGTACATAAGTCAGCGATGCCGGCAGATTTAGTTTTACATAAATTTCCATGATTGTTTACATTTGAAAAATGAGATTGTAAGCAAAATTCGAATTTTGTTTGTTGATCATGCTTAAAGAGAAACACATAGACCCTTTGTCGGCCTCCAATTTTCCGCACAAACCCAAAATTCCGCTCTACATTCGAGTGTGTTTGCCTACGTCATTCGGACAAATCACAAAAACCAATCATATTACCTTGGCCGTTTGCCAATTTTTTAAAAATATTTTTTCCTCTGTTTGAGAACGTTTATTACTTCCTTTTATACAAAACTCAATTAGTATATTTGCGCATGAACATCTACTTACATACCTACGATCTCTGAAATGTACTCAATATGTGCACGAATTTTCAAAAATACGTAAGCATGTTACGTACGCTTCTGACCATTTAAATACAATGGCGAATATAAGCACTGAAAATTTATAAATTTCCGGAAGGAAATCTTTACAATCTTGTTTACCACAAAATATATATCTACGAAATGACTGTATTATTTTAAGCGACCTAACAATAATATTTATTTCTTATTAATTTCTGTCTAATGACGCCACTTTGCTGCGTTTTAAGGTTCAAAATTCGAATGACGTCAAATTCCCCTACAATTTATAGAGCGAAAATTCGAAACATGTTTTTCCTAGACGTTTTCAAAAAATTCCAGAATATCATAGACTCAATATCAGTAAAAACATCTAGCTACATAAATAAATTTAATTTATTTTGTGACTATAAAATACTGATTTAAACGCACAAATGCTGCTCGATTTAATAACATTGTGGTACTTTGAACTTTGCCTCGAACCCAGGGTCAAGTCAATTCAAACATCAAACAATACGAATTTAATTGAAATTCATATTCCGATATTGATGCACTTGTGTGTTCATCTTTTTCAATTACCTCTGCCTCTGTGTCTGTTCATCGTTTCCATTAACAAAGCGATGCACATGCACCCGATGTACCTTTCATTGCACATGAATATATGGCTATGGATCTCTGTGTGTATCTATAAGTTCGCTTTTCACCTTAAACAATTTTCCCTATTATTTCCGCCACCCGCTACGCAGGCCCCAACTAACATAAACAGTCTCGATGTTCTCCAAAATAGTGATTACTACGTGATGAGTTTTCCTTCGCACGATTTAAGCACGAGTCGAATAAGTTAATATTTCAAAAAAAAGAAGAAAATCAGCCATATTACGCAACCGATCACCATTATTATTTGTCTGTTAATTAGGTTGCACATAATTGGGACCGCTGGGAAAATTAGATAATTGTTTCCAACACGCTTCAACGAATTTTCTGAAACGAAAACTCTTGAACGTCATTGGCATCCGTGGACGATTCCTTCAAATGCTCGCGGGAGAGAAGTGGATACAGATACAGTACCCCGAGGTGTAGATACAAAATGTAAGATACATGGGGGAGGTGGGAGAGCGAAATCGCTGAG